>NC_090656.1:206004162-206201662 GCF_040937935.1 Hyperolius riggenbachi
CTTACCTATTTCTTGGCCTGATTATTATCTCATAGTGGGGAAGTATGGCAACTTGTATTTCTACTGGAGCTGATGATCTCGTAGTTGGGTTCATGGCTCTGTTATTGGGCTGATCACTGCACTCGCTGAGTAGCAGCGAGTGCAGTGATTGGCCCAATGATCCTGCCCTTGAGCCCATCGCCTGTATTAATAACACAAGTTGCCATACTTTTTCCCTTTACTGCAGCTAGGGCTTACTTTCAGGGGATGTCTTAATTTCAGGGAAAGAGGGTATGTGCTGGAGGTGACTATAAATATTTCCACATAGGAGGGTTCATATATTTTTTTTATCAGTAGCTTTCACTGCGTTCCAGTACAGATAAAGCAATAAACTGTTACTAAATGATGTATGTGTTTTCCAGTTGCCCCCACTCTGTCTGACATCACTGGGAATGAAGAGCTGATGCACATGTTGAGAACGACTCTGACATTTCAGGTGATGAAGTATAGGCCAGCAGGCTTAACAGTCTCTGTGGGTCTCAGAAGACCGGGACAGCAGGAGGAGGAGACCATCATCACCTGCAAAACCAGTGACAAAATTATCACCGGAGTTGTAACTGCCAAAGGAGAGGAACACCCTCTACAGCCGGAGTTGTGTCTTTTTATCACAAAGGACAAATATAATGTCTGCTGTTGTGAGTGTTCCCTCAGTATAACTCCAAGCTATGAGGATAACGGAGCAGAAATATCTGTGCATGTGACACACCGAAAGCTGAAATCACCAATCTCTGTACAGAGAATTCTCAAAGTTGCTAGAGGTGAGTGTATAATATGAAGAATTCCACATTAACACTTGTTTGTTTTCGTACACACAGCTGTAGTTACCTCTGTATAAAAGACAGGTATTCTTTCTTCACTTTTAACTTAGCATGTCAACTTTATTGCTATAATAAAAAGCAAGTTCGGGGGGGGGGGGGGGGGGGGGGGTTACAGCTGCTTTCCCTGCTACAGTTGACTTTGGGTGGAGCAGCAGAGTGTGTACAGAGCATGGAGCAGCTCTGGAGAACTTACAAGAGCACACAGCTATGTATGAGCACAGCCCTGTGCACCTGCTGTGTGAATGCTTTGCTTTCCCCTTCATTACCAATGTTGGCTGTCCTCATTATTATCTGTATCCAAACTGCTCCTGTTTGATCCCGTTGTCGATCAGGAGAAGATAATTGTCAGATCCTTTCAGTCGGACGGGAAATTGCATTGTGTGTACCCTGCATGATGTCCTACCATATTATTGTACTGTATTATGCATGGCTTAGGGAGACCTTTCAGGAAGCCCCTGCATAGCATAAAGTATAGTGAGGTATCAAAATCAGTAGCAACATAACACAATGTTATAAATCAGCAAAGGTATATACAAAAAACAATAGAGTAAGCACAAAATTGACCTCTTGTTATGTTGTTGGTCAACCGGTTGATTTTCCAGCCATAGCTTCAAAAATGTTTTTTTGAAACCTTATAGCACAAGAAGACATACAATGTTAGTATTAAGATAACGCCCATGAAAGAATGGGAACCACTATCAGAAAATACATATAAATAAATATGAACAAATATAACAAATAATAACTGAGATATGGTACGGGTTTGGTTATATATCATAATGCGGGTTTGGTTATATATCATAATGCTTATATAGAAAATGTCCGTACAGCACTCACTCCTCTATAACAACAATCCCAACTTCCTGCCAGAGAACAATAGTCCAAATTTCTTTAACGTTTCAATCCAAACACAAATAATGCAAAATACTCTCACCGACGTTCATGGCTGATTTAATTACAGATCAGCAGGGTAAGTATTTTCAGATAATCTTGCTCCAGCAATCACCCTTCTTCCTATATACAGTGGTGTGAAAAACTATTTGCCCCCTTCCTGATTTCTTATTCTTTTGCATGTTTGTCACACTTAAATGTTTCTGCTCATCAAAAACCGTTAACCATTAGTTAAAGATAACATAATTGAACACAAAATGCAGTTTTAAATGATGGTTTTTATTATTTAGTGAGAAAAAAAACTCAAAACCTACATGGCCCTGTGTGAAAAAGAAATTGCCCCCTGAACCTAATAACTGGTTGGGCCACCCTTAGCAGCAATAACTGCAATCAAGCGTTTGCGATAACTTGCAACAAGTCTTTTACAGCGCTCTGGAGGAATTTTGGCCCACTTATCTTTGCAGAATTGTTGTAATTCAGCTTTATTTGAGGGTTTTCTAGCATGAACTGCCTTTTTAAGGTCATGCCACAACATCTCAATAGGATTCAGGTCAGGGCTTTGACTAGGCCACTCCAAAGTCTTCATTTTGTTTTTCTTCAGCCATTCAGAGGTGGATTTGCTGGTGTCCTTTGGGTCATTGTCCTGCTGCAGCATCCAAGATCGCTTCAGCTTGAGTTGACGAACAGATGGCCGGACATTCTCCTTCAGAATTTTTTGGTAGACAGTAGAATTCATGGTTCCATCTATCACAGCAAGCCTTCCAGGTCCTGAAGCAGCAAAACAACCCCAGACCATCACACTACCACCACCATATTTTACTGTTGGTATGATGTTCTTTTGCTGAAATGCTGTGTTACTTCTACGACAGATTTAACAGGACACGCACCCTCCAAAAAGTTCAACTTTTGTCTCGGCGGTCCACAAGGTATTTTCCCACAAGTCTTGGCAATCATTGAGATTTGTTTTAGCAAAATTGAGACGAGCCTTAATGTTCTTTTTGCTTAAAAGTGGTTTGCGCCTTGGATATCTGCCATGCAGGCCATTTTTGCCCAGTCTCTTTCTTATGGTGGAGTTGTGAACACTGACCTTAATTGAGGCAAGTGAGGCCTGCAGTTCTTTAGATGTTGTCCTGGGGTCTTTTGTGGCCTCTCGGATGAGTTTTCTCTGCGCTCTTGGGGTAATTTTCGTCGGCCAGCCACTCCTGGGAAGGTTCATCACTGTTCCATGTTTTTGCCATTTGTGGATAATGGCTCTCACTGTGGTTTGCTAGAGTCCCAAAGCTTTAGAAATGGCTTTATAACCTTTACCAGACTGATAGATCTCAATTACAGTACTTTTGTTCTCATTTGT
This sequence comes from Hyperolius riggenbachi, assembly GCF_040937935.1. Taxonomy (NCBI): domain Eukaryota; kingdom Metazoa; phylum Chordata; class Amphibia; order Anura; family Hyperoliidae; genus Hyperolius; species Hyperolius riggenbachi. Next base: position 206,007,262 of record NC_090656.1, read on the forward strand.
TCCTGAATTTCTTTGGATCTTGGCATGATGTCTAGCTTTTGAGGTGCTTTTGGTCTACTTCTCTGTGTCAGATAGCTCCTATTTAAGTGATTTCTTGATTGAAACAGGTGTGGCAGTAATCAGGCCTGGGGGTGACTACAGAAATTGAACTCAGGTGTGATAAACCACAGTTAAGTTATTTTTTAACAAGGGGGGCAATCACTTTTTCACACAGGGCCATGTAGGTTTTGAGTTTTTTTTTCCTCACTAAATAATAAAAAACATCATTTAAAACTGCATTTTGTGTTCAATTATGTTATCTTTGACTAATAGTTAACGGTTTTTGATGAGCAGAAACATTTAAGTGTGACAAACATGCAAAAGAATAAAAAATCAGGAAGGGGGCAAATAGTTTTTCACACCACTGTATATATATATATATATATATATATATATATTCCTATATATAGCTCAAACACAGAAAATGGAACATAACATAGCGTAATCCAGTTTTCCTTTAAAGGTGGGTTTCCCTCACCAAACACTACCTTGTAAGATCCTTTGTGCACCACACCTGTACACACGGTGCTTTTATATCAGAAGAAATACATGCTCACCAGATATAGTGGCTGATTAATCCCCAGATCAGCATAACAAGCTTAATACACTCCTTTTCAGATTTCACTGTCCAAGCTTCCTTCAGTGTATGCCTCAAAGAGAAACCGGACATACCATAGCATAATCCAGTTTGAATACTATATTCCAATCACCTCCACCTTTTCATGCAAGAGTGTGAAATTTCTCCACACCCCCTATGATGTCAAGTGCACCCCACTGAAGTGAACAGAATAGTTAGAATGCAGGCTCACCGCAACAATTTGCTGCCCATTAAGGATAAGCACATAGCACTTTTACATATATATGTACACTTCAGTCTTCAGGTCACTGATTGCGCTCTAAGAAACTAACAGATAGCTCCCATAGCATAACTTCGTATTTATTTGTACGTATAAACCATAAAAATTCACTCACATATCATAAAATCACATGCACATATATAAAATCAAAGCAGGACGTCCTCACCGCAGCTCTCCAACCGTCTCCTTGTCTGCCACCTGACGCTCCGCCCAACCGGTTTCGTCACTATGACTCATCAGGGGCTTGTCCATGGGCGGCAGACTGAGACGCTATAGCTTCCTCTGGATGCTAATTACTTCCTGGAGTGGCGTAATCACTTATCGCGGTGTCACGATCTTACACATTGTTAAGCATCCAACAAAGCCACATCCTGCTCTTATAGCATAATATCTGTAAACCTTAAAACATTTTAATAACATTATTAAACCATTTTGATATGCTTTTAATGCGATCATTAAACGAGAACATTATAACCTTTCTATTATATACCTCACAAAACCCACCCCCTTTCTTTAAAGCTAACGGGAACCGAAATTTAAAAAAAAAGTCAGATACTCACCTAAGGAGAGGGAGGCTCTGGGTCCCATAGAGCATTCCCTCTCCTCTCCCGGTCCCCGCTGTTGCGCTGGCTCCCCCGTAGTGGTATTTGACCATTTGGGTCAAATACTGCTGTTTCCCTGCCAAAGGGAGGCTTTGGAAATGCTTCGGGATCCCGAGTGCTCCCGAAGATGGGCGTCTCTACACTGCGCACGCGCGAGCACCCTCTATGACGCACTCGCGCATGTTCAGTATGGAGCCGCCTTTCTTAGGGAGGACTAGCCTCTCGAAGACTTCCGAAGTCCCCACGGCAGGTAAGTTGAACTGGGGAGCCAGCCCAGTACCAAGGGCACCTGGAGAGGAGAGGGAAGGCTCTTTAGGACCCGAGCCTTCCCTCTCCTTAGGTGAGTATCTGACTTTTTTTTTTACATATGGATTCCCATTATCTTTAAAGAGAATCTGTATTCACAAAATGAAGTATAAACAAACATCCCTGCCTGTTTGGAGTCATCTCCTAGCCCCTCTGTAATATTTTTGCTGCTCTCCGCTGCAATAAAGAGGGTAAAAAAACTGTTTAATAAACTGTTTTGTAAACAGAAAAGATGGCCACCAAAACAGGAAGTACATCAGCAAAGCAGTGAACTCAGTTAATACACAGTGAGTACACAGAGAATTCAGTGAGTTACACATTGAATTCAGTCTCCAGAGGTTATGTGCAAGTTTTGAAAGAGCTCTGTGTCAATGAAGCATGACAAGCTGTGTCTTGGCTCTGCACTCGTGTCAGCCTGACAGGCAGCTTCCTCATCAGCCAGCTATTCTTTGTTCAGTTTATCAGTCTGTGTTTATCAGCCTCACAGATAGCAGACAAGCTGATAGTGAGAGCAGGGACATTGTCTGTGAGGAATAATCACAGGAGCACTGGAGGGGCTTGGAAGGAGTTAACTTGTTCACATTACTGAAGAGTTGGCAGCCTTCCAGACACAGCCGACAAGTCCGACAGGGGAAAGATAAGTTGATTTATTACAAAGACCGTGCAAGTAGAAAGTGCTGCAGTAAGCCAGAGCACAATGGAACAGCCTTAGGAACTTGTAGAATATGAGAAATACTGCTAAAATTTTTGTTACGGAGTCTCTTTAATGACTGCGAATGTCATTAGTATTATTGCAGAGAGTAACCCAAGCATTTCCCTTCACATGAATACCTTATTCACACCCCCTTTGTTGTGTAACATTAATTATTTTTAGGGGTCCTTATATCCCGTTTCATTCTTCTCATTTCTCAGTGCATATACGTTGTACCTAATTCCTCCCTATGTCCTTCCTACATCCATGGGCGCAAGGGTGGTATAATTACCCACTATAATAAAATATATATATACATTGCTCTGGTGTCCCCCAATTATATATATCTGGATCCTAGGCCACTAGCTAGTACATTACCTGGCCAGGTGCCGTATTCTACAGTGACACTCAATTCTGGCACCTCTATGTATCACCTCACTTCCCATTGTGGTTATACACCCTCTCTATATATAGTATAGTGACAAAATTTAGTATTGTAGTAATTTCGGACGCAGAGAAACGGGTTTATTATATAGCACTAGACCTAAGGCCCATTACAATAATGGGTGCTAGGCCTCTCCCCTAACACAGGGCGCCACAGGATTTCTCGTCTGGAGTGACAAAATGGCTAGAGCAGGCCTACAGGGGGGGGACAACTAATACTAGAGTGACTGCCCCACCCTAACATGCTGGCATCAACCTGCTGAGCGGTTTGCCTGAAAATTGCTGAAAGCTGTATGCCCGCCACATTGTCTGCCATGCCACTCAGGAGTTTTTAAAAGCTACAGGTCTCCCCCAGTGGAGCTAATATAGGTGCCCTCCACTCCCCGACCCCCCTCCCCCCCGATCCAGGTGCTGTTACTCACCGAGCGTCTGTCCAACGGGATTCTCTATGAGGAGGATTGAGACTGAGCGCCATGATGTGACGCTGCTTAGTCCCGATCCTCCCCACAGAGAATACCAGAGCTGTGCGGGGAGGATGCAGTGATCCCTTGACAGAGGCACAGTGAGCAACAGCGCCTAGATCGGTGGGGTGGGGGGGCACCTATATTAGCTCCCCACTTGCCAGCTAACTTTTACTGCGGTCCCTACACTTAGCTAACTTATACTGGGGGACACGGGTACCTTGATAACCTATAAATAGGGACTCCTGTACCTAGCTAGCTTATACTGGGCAACACCTGTACCTAGCTAGTCTATATTGGGTGACACCTGTACAACACCAACTTGTAAATGGTAGCGGGCATGGGGGTGGGGTGGCTAGTGGGTGAACAAAGCAGCCAATAGGTGGGCCCTGGGAGGAGGGGCCAGGCCTGGTGATGTGTGAGGGGCCCCAAAATGTCTGATGGTGGCCCTGTCTACAGGTACTCTTATTAAGGACTAGTTTTGATTTCTATTCAACAGCTACTTTACAGCAGTATCTAAGCTTAGTTAAAATGCATCCCCAATGATGGGAGTGCTTCAATTACGCTAACATTTCTCTTGTGTACTGTACTGTGGGTACGCTGAGTAACACATATTTAAAATTAACCCCTTACCTCTCATAATTCCATAGTTACCCATAGTAACCCAAATTTTTGCAAAAAAAGACAGAACTTTTTAATACATATGTCAAGAGGGTGTAATACTGTTAATTTTGAAAATATGGGCTTGTAATTAATGAAAGACGCAAAACTGAAAAAAAATGTACCTTTATTTCCAAATAAGATATAGGCACCATACATTGTACTACGGCAATATTTTAAACATTGCAATAACTGGAACAAATGGACAAATAAAATGTGTGGGTTTTAATTACGGTCAGGGCTGGGCCGAGGCATAGGCAAGAGAGGCTCCAGCCTCAGGGCGCAGTGTAGGGGGGGTGGGGCGCACAACTCACTCAGCTATCATTTTCCTATTGTGTTTGAAGCGGAGAGAAAAAAGAAAAGGGGATACATGGCAGTGACTGCAAACCAGATAGCTAGAGATTAAGGTGTTGGGGGCCCTGGGGCCAATCTTAGTCTAATATCAATCAGTGTGTGATGGCTGTGGTGGGAGGGATAGTGGGGTGCACTTTGGTGTCTCAGCCTTGGTTTCTGGAGGACCTTATCTCGGCCCTGATTACGGTAGCATGTATTATTTTGAAACTATAATGGCCGAAAACTGAGAAATAATGATATTTTTCAATTGTTTTTATTATTCCCGTTAAAATGCTTTTAGAATAAAATCATTTTTAGCAAAATGTACCACCCAAAGAAAGCCTAATTGGGGGTGAGAAAAAACAAGATAACGGAAAATTAAATACTTACCTACCGGTAATTTTACTTTCCTATTTATCTCCATGGCAGCACTACTACGGGTCTGCTCCGAACCCTGACCCCCACAGGAGTAGTCTGTATAAGTTTCTAGCCCTCCCCTAGTCATATGCTTTTTTAGTAGTCCCGTAACAGACTGTAGCGTAATATTGGGTGGGCCTCCGTGTGCTGCCATGGAGACAAATAGGAAAGGAAAATGACTGGTAGGAAAGTATTCAATTTTCCGTTTTCGTATCTGTCTCCCTAGCAGCACTACTACAGGATTTTCATATTATTTAGAAGGGGTGGGAATAAGTAAATGACACAAGAGGCAAATACACTGTTAACACTCATTTAATTATATGTCTTCCAGAAAACAAATAATAATATACATACGTTCTGTAATTCGAACAGTGTGGTGTTTTGTTCATACAAACAAATAATATAAAGTCAAGTTTCCGCAGAAGTAGCAACCGATAGGATCTCCATCCCAAATTGAACTGTGGATAGTGCCCCTGGATCCACTTTATAATGTGAGACGAAGGTACTGGTTGATGACCAATTCGCTGCTCGGCAGATTACTTCTGGTCTTACCTTCACCATTGCTGCCCAACTAGTCGCAATTGACCTAGTGGAATGTGCCGTCACTTGTTTAGGAGGAACCTGCCCCACAGTTTTGTAAGCCAGACCTATAGCCCTCACCAACCATGGTTCTGGTAGTTGCAGGTTGACCTCTTATGTACCCTACTGGAACTATGAAGAGCCTATCCGTCTAACGAATCTCCTCTGTCTTCATTATGTAGAGCTTCAGCAGTTCTGGAACATTTAAAGAGTTTGGGTTCTCCGCCTGAGACTCCGAGAAAGTAGGCAAACTCCACTCCTGATTGAAATGAAAGGAACTAGATACTTTCGGTATAAATTCCTCTACTGGTCTTAAAGTGACTCTGTAACTGTATTACTGCATAACCCATTAGAGGGAAGAGTAGTAGAACAAAGTAAATACCTGAAACAGATCCTGAAACAACTGTCAGATATTGGGCTCACCAGAGGGGTACACACTGCACCTAAAGAATAGCACAGATAACCTCTGAGTAAGGCAAATGTATCTCACCGGGTTCTTGCAGATTTGCTGTGCAGCCTCTTACCAACACTCCTGTCAGCGTGTTGTTTCCCCAGCGTCTGGTGCACAGCGAGCAGAGCGATGGCGTCCTAGAAGTAGGCTGGACCCTCTGACGCGCTTCCTGCCACCAGGAGCCCCGTGCACCACTCAGAAGGATCTGAAGTCACACTTCCGCTCTAGACGCGGAAGCGCTGTGCTTCTCAATGTGAAGCTCATCCCTCGTCGCTGCCCAATCGAAATGACGCGCCGATTTACAGCCCCAGCCCCAGACCATCGTCTCCCCAGAAAGACCAGCAGAAAGAGGGGAGTTATTATCCGCCCTCATCCGTTTAGGATCATCAGTGGGAACTACACATTTCTTACAGCGCCCAAGCTGTGAGGACATAGCAGGGAATGGCAAAAATAAAAGGTAAAACAAGCAACATAAAAAACAAAAAACAAAGATCCAGTCCTGTGGAGCGGACGGAAGAAAAAAAGCATGTGACTAGGGGAGGGCTAGAAATGTATACAGACCAGTCCTGTGGGGGTCAGGGGGCGGAGCTGACCCATAGTAGTGCTGCCAGGGAGACAGATAGGAAATAGATTGTTTTGTTGTGATAAGTATTAATAACGTTATAAGTGAATGAATGTAAGGAGCGCTGAAAGGAGAAAATTGCTCTGGTACAGAGGGGGGAAACCCCTCAAAAGAGTGAAGTGGTTAAACTACCAGCAAGCAAGAAAATACTCAAAATTATTTTAAGATACTTTTTCAACTACTTTTTAGTGCTTTTCCCATTGCAAAGTGCTAAAAAATGACGTTAAAAAGAAGTTGAAAAATGATCTCCTAGGAGAGAACTCAGGAGGAAAAGTTAATTGCATATGAGCTTGTATATTTTACCTTTCTTAAGTGCCAGTTTACTCTGTTTTGAATAAATTACATAGTTACACAGCATTTTCAAAACACCATCCTGAACCCACACATATCCCAGATGATTACAAGGCCTGGGCCAATTAGCCTCAAAAGGGAAACATTCCTTCCCGACTCCAGGGGGCTCTGTATCTACTATGGGCACCATTATGCATACTGCTAATAAGCTATATTTCCCACACTTAGGAATATTAATGAATTTACAAAAAATGGCCAAATTCAATGAAAAAAAAAATTATATATATATATATATATATATATATATATATATATATATATATATATATACACACACACACACACACACACACACACACACACACACACACACACACACACACACACACACACACACACACACACACAGTAGGTTGCAAAAGTATTCGGCCCCCTTGAAATTTTCCACATTTTGTCATATTACTGCCACAAACATGAATCAATTTTATTGGAATTCCACATGAAAGACCAACACAAAGTGGTGTACACATGAGAAGTGGAACGAAAATCATACATGATTCCAAACATTTTTTACAAATAAATAACTGCAAAGTGGTGTGTGCATAATTATTCAGCCCCCTTTGATCTGAGTGCAGTCAGTTGCCTATAGACATTGCCTGATGAGTGCTAATGACTAAATAGAGTGCACCTGTGTGTAATCTAATGTCAGTACAAATACAGCTGCTCTGTGAGGGCCTCAGAGGTTGTCTAAGAGAATATTGGGAGCAACAACACCGTGAAGTCCAAAGAACACACAAGACAGGTCAGGGATAAAGTTATTGAGACATTTAAAGCAGGCTTAGGCTACAAAAAGGTTTCCAAAGCCTTGAACATCCAGCGGAGCACTGTTCAAGCGATCATTCAGAAATGGAAGGAGTATGGCACAACTGTACACCTACCAAGACAAGGCCATCCACCTAAACTCACAGGCCAAACAAGGAAAGCGCTGATCAGAAATGCAGTCAAGAGGCCCATGGTGACTCTGGACGAGCTGCAGAGATCTACAGCTCAGGTGGGATACTCTGTCCATAGGACAACTATTAGTCATGCACTGTACAAAGTTGGCCTTTATGGAAGAGTGGCAAGAAGAAAGGCATTGTTAACAGAAAGCATAAGAAGTCCCGTTTGCAGTTTGCCACAAGCCATGTGGGGGACACAGAAACCATGTGGAAGAAGGTGCTCTGGTCAGATGAGACCAAAATGGAACTTTTTGGCCAAAATGCAAAACGCTATGTGTGGCAGAAAACTAACACTGCACATCACTCTGAACACACCATCCCCACTGTCAACTATGGTGGCAGCATCATGCTCGGGGGGTGCATCTCTTCAGCAGGGACAGGGAAGCTGGTCAGAATTGATGGGAAGATGGATGGAGCCAAATACAGGGTAAACTTGGAAGAAAACCTCTTGGAGACTGCAAAAGACTTGAGACTGAGGCGGAGGTTCACCTTCCAGCAGGACAATGACCCTAAACATAAAGCCAGGGCAACAATGGAATGGTTTAAAACAAAACATATCTATGTGTTAGAATGGCCCAGTCAAAGTCCAGATCTAAATCCAATCAAGAATCTGTGGCAAGATCTGAAAACTGCTGTTCACAAACGCTGTCCATCTAATCTGACTGAGCTGGAGCTGTTTTGCAAAGAAGAATGGGCAAGGATTTCAGTCTCTAGATGTGCAAAGCCTAGATGAGACATACCTTAAAAGACTGGCAGCTGTAATTGCAGCAAAAGGTGGCTCTACAAAGTATTGACTCAGGGGGCCGAATAATTACGCACACCCCACTTTGCAGTTATTTATTTGTAAAAAATGTTTGGAATCATGTATGATTTTCATTCCACTTCTCACGTGTACACCACTTTGTATTGGTCTTTCACATGGAATTCCAATAAAATTGATGCATGTTTGTGGCAGTAATGTGAAAAAATGTGGAAAACTTCAAGGGGGCCGAATACTTTTGCAACCCACTGTATATATAGAATAGTCTACAATATTTGTTCAATTAGAATGTCAGAAACCAGATCCAATTGAAGTTCGATCTGGATTTCAACCTCCTTATATTCACATACATTTGAATTACTGCATTTTTTGGACTATAAAGCCTCATCTACACGGTACAATTTTCCATCAGATCAGCCGGTGATCTGATAAGAAATTGCATCGTGAGTAGGCATCCAAATTGTTTCTGATCAATTTTGCGATAGATTTTGCATTGATAAGTACCTAAAATCTATTGCAATCTGATTTGACCGGTTGGAAATTATCTAATAGATCCGTCTATCTGATAGAAAATTGTACCAAAAGTGGGGGGAAAAGTCCCTGCGTCTTATAGTCCAAATGCAGGGAGTTCCTGATTTTTGAATGCCTGCCAATACGAGCCTCCAAGCCGCCCCAAAGTCGGATACTCCCTGTACTGTGCCCATGCAGAGGTGGACAAATGGGGGACACAGGGCGGCACAAAGGGCCATAGAGGAGGACACAAGGGGGACACAAAGGGACAGAGAGGAGGACACAAGGAGGACAGAGGTGAACACATGAGGGACACAGGAGGAAACAAGGGGGGCAGAGGAGGACATGAGAGGTACAAGGGGGGCATGAGGTACATTTGATTTGTGTGTGTTTGCAAATGTTTCTGTTTTCTGATCCACAAATTACATGCATATTCAAGTGAACATTGAGGCTGGGTGCACACATAACGTAAAACGCTGCGTTTTATGTCAAGTTTCATTTTATCTTGTGTGCATTTTTTTGGTTTCGGTGCATTTGCGATAGCATTTTTTTTTTACCGCAGATGCGTTTTACAAGCGTTTTGCGAGTGTTTTAATGCTTTTGCGGTTTGCATATGCGTTTTGTATGCGTTTTTCTTTTGCGTTTAATGCAAATCACTAGGAAGACAACAGGAAGCGGAAATGCAGTACATCATAAAACATTTTTTTCCAAAAATGTATAGAAAACCACATGGGAAACTCATACCATTGCCTTTCTATTTTTGAAGATTATGCAACAAAACCAGTGGTTTTTAAAAAGCATATGCGTTTCTGATATGCATTTTTTCCTGCGGCCAATAGTCTTCCATTAGCAGCAAAAACGCAGCGTTTTCCGTAATGCTAGCGTATCTGCTATGTGTGCACCTAGCCTAAAGCTAAAATGATTACATTTCCTCTTTCTTCCATTATTTATCTTCCTCCTCAGGGCTCCCAGTACTGGGTATGATCACCAGTGACCCAACGATAGGAGAGTATGGAAAACCCCTGACTCTAAATTGGCATGTGACCGGCTGTGACCTCAACAACATCACTAAAGTCACCTGGGCTGATGGTGGAGGAAAGCCGGTGAAAGGAATACAGAACGAGACACGAGGCCCAGGAGAATCACTGGACTGTACGCTGATGATAACACCTACTGCAGAGGATTATGGGAGAATCTATACCTGTAGTGTACATTACAAGGATATTTATATACCATTTACAAGAAATGTGACATTAAGGCTTCCAGGTAAGAGCCCATATATCAGCACATGCCTGTGAAAAAAAAACCACTCATATGAAGGTGAAACATCTGAGACTTGCTGCACACAACATGCTCTATGTTGTCATATCCTGTAAGCTTCAGAAACACTGCAGTTAATATCCTTATTATGAATGGATATAGGAAAAATGTGGGACATAACATATCTTTTGTGCACTTTTTACATGCATTGATTTAAAGTAAACCTGTCACAACAAATCTCAGTTTGTAAGAACAGTAATTCTCCCCTTGGAACATACATGCAAAAATGGTGCCAAAAAATTAGGCCGCAGGGTGAAATCCTCCAGGCATCCGTAAACTCAGGAGAAAAACATACTTTTGCTTCCTGCTATTACTGGCGGCTGAAATATGCTGTTTTTACAGTAATTTGGGTGTCAGGAGCACAACAGGGGGCGGGCACGGCTGAACTGCGCATGTGCTGACGGGGCATGACTGGCCGGATTACCGGCTCAGGTAATGGCAGAATGGAGGGGCCAAGGAGGGGACGGCAAGGGACTTTATGGACCTCATGGGGCAGGAGAAAGCCTCTCAGGTATACTTTAAAAGATCTCAGGTACACTTTAAATGCAGATATAGAGTTTGCCATAACTACTTCCCTAGAGAAGATATTCCAGATTTTAACCACTTCCACTGTGAAGGACCCCTTTCTAAATAGATGGCAAAACTTTTTTTCTTTCAGACGCAGATCATGTCCCCTTGTTTGTTGTACAACCCTAGGGACAAAAAGCTCATCTGCCAAGCTTTTGCATTGCCTTCTGATGTTTTTACACATTAATCAGATCACCTATCAGCCCCCTTTTTCCAAGATAAATAAGCCCGGTTTGTGCAACCTTTCTTGGTAAGTGAGATCTTACATCCCTCTGATTAATTTAGTTGCCTCTCTTTTTACCTGTTCTATAAGGTCAATGTCAATTCTATAGTCTATAGTCTATAAAAAATGTTTTAATAGCGCCCACTTTAACGGTCAATAGCAAAGCTCCCTGAACGTGCTAGAAACACCAAAATATGCATGGTATAAGTATAGCAAAGCTCAGAGCATTTCTAAATTTGGCTCCAAGGCTCCCCATTTAGTCTATTAACAGAACCAAACTTAAAGATGTTTTTGCTCTACCTATACTTAGTATAGCTAGAGCTGGCGGCGAGGAGCAGTGTGTGTGTCGGCGGGTGTGCAACGGAGATCTTCAATCAAGCTCATTAGAGGATATTGGTGTGGGATATTTCCAAGGATGTTGCTGTGGGAACATTTTTTTAAAGGTACGGGTAAGTATTTATGGTTAATTTAAAATAATAGAGGACTTTTTTCATTGTCGGGTTTTATTTAATTTAATCCTCTTACTAACATTTGTATAGCGCTCTTCTCCTGTTGGACTCAAAGCGCTCAAGAGCTGCGGACACTAGGGGCGTGCTGAAATGTACACCCTGCAGTGTTAGTAAGTCTTGCCCATGGACTTCTTACTGAATAGGTACTGACCCTAGCCAGGATTTAAACCCTGGTCTCCCATCTCAAAGTCAGAGCCCTTAACCAGTACACTATCCCTTTGTGGAAAGGGGTGAGGGGTATTATGTACCTTTATACTCATTTCTCCTGGGGAGGGGGTTGGCATTTGGGGGTCCCCTTCTTAAATGGGACTCCCAGATGCCACCATGAAACCCCCAGGGAGTCATCAGCCCCCACCTCCTCCTGGGGCACCAGAGGTGGGGAAGAGCCCCTTGTCCATGGATTGGACAAGGGATTTAGAGGAGAGGGGGTGGCTTGGCTGCCCCTCTCCTCCAGAGACCCCATACCATGGACCATATGGGCTGGTATAGCTCAGAGTGCAAAGCCCCATGCAGCCGGTGCTCAGCATTCTGGCTATCCCAGCCTGCATGGGGGACAAGGGGTTAAATCCAATAAATAATAATAATACTAAAGAGGCTTGGGAGGGGGTCCCCATGTCATTTTTTTTATATTTCCCACACTCTAAACATATATTTTCCTTTTGATCCCACTGTCACTCTGCAAATTTGGTGTTTCTGGCATGTACAGGGGCTTTGCTATTAATTGCTAAAGTGGGCGGCCAGTGACTTTAATGTAAAAAATGGGAACGCAAATTCTTAACAAAAAAATTGTGTTAAATGCAAACAGCGAACAGGCAAAGTTTGCTAGGAACTGTCTGCCGTGGAACAGTTCTGGCCATCTCTAATTGCAACTGTAAAATGACTGTATTGCTATCCCTCGCCAGAGGTTTGCAATATTTGACTTTGTTGATTTCTAGCAGTGAAATTTGAAATGAGCAGTTTTTACAAGTCACAGTTATATATTTAATTAGCTAATCAAAGATCAGTAACAAAATATTTTCAATCAATAGTCTCTGCTGTGCCATCTTCTGTAGTTGGTGATGTTCTGCTCCCATCTTAAGTTGTTAGTTATGATCATGCCGAGGAAGAGAACACAAAGATGTATGTCTGCTCTGAAGAGAGAGAAGTCCGTTCTCATTTCCTCTAGCTTCACTGTAAAGGCCGTGAGTGCTGACTGGCAGGACGAGATACTCTGCATTATTTGCTTCAGGGAAGGTGGTGGCGCCTCAACGTCAGTACTCATGGTTGCCATCTTGGGACTTGTATCTAAACTTGCGTAGTTATGCAGCTGCCTCGGAGCTGTGTCTGGCCATGTGGAATCTATGTCTGCAGGTTACTGGGGGAAAGTGCAGGATTTTCAGGTGGTATGCACAGCTGGGTTTATCCGTAAATTTATTTTTTCAGATACAAGAGCAGAAGTTCCTCCTCTGCACGTCCTACTCCATCCACTTATGGTCACGCCCAGTCCTAGATGAGAATTTAGGTAGAGGGACCTGGCTGGCATAGGAATTTTGTGGTGTCAAATAACTTTGTTCAAATAACTAAAATATCGCACCAGGTTGTGAGCAATGTTTCGAGCACACCTGGTGCAACGCTTTAGGGGCCGTTATAGTCGCACCCGGTGCAACATTTTGCGCGCACTGCGCATCGCTAAATTTTTGCACGCGTATTATCACGTGCGAAGTGTCTTTATGGGTGGTAAGGGGCTTTTCACAGGCGTGATAACACTTAGCAACCTTTTGTGAATCAAGCCCTTTGTGGGCTAACCAGCAAGTAAGAGTAGAAACACCCTCATTGTCATTTCTTGAAAAGTAGGCATTAGAGCTGGTTCACACAGAAGTTTTGTTGGCATTAAACTCAGCATTTAAAAGTAACATTTTTAGGGATCTACTGCCATCTCATGCAAGTAAATGGGAACATTTAATACAAGCTTTTGCAGGCTTTTATGAAAGCCTAGTAGTTAATCCCTGTTGCAAAAGGAAATTATCAAGCGCTACTCGTAGGTGCAATAAATCGAGCTGCCAGAGGTAGTTCCAATCCAAAGTGGAGCTGCATAAACTGTATACGTAAACCTCAGCGCTATTCAATCGCCCCAATCCTTCTCCTGCAGCCTGCAGACACTGAGTGCTCAACAAAGATATACAGTGTCCGCCACCATAGGACAAAACAATATGCCAGGCTCAGTAGGATTTTGTTCACAGGGGGTAAAAAATGTTTTTTTATTTCACACAATGGTAAAATTATAAACAAAACAACTTACATTGTGGGCCCATGCACACTGGACCCACTTGCATAGAGATCGCTCATAAGGTTCTTGCACTGAATAAAAATTCTAAGTGCACCTTATTACTTAAGGATGATGTGTTTGGAGTTAGCCCGTCTCTCCTTCCCTACCAGGTTTCGGCTCTATGCCGTAATCATATCCCCTGATGACGGCATAGAGCCGAAACCTAGTAGGGAAGGAGAGACGGGCTAACTCCAAACACATCATCCTTAATTAAGTAATAAGGTGCACTTAGAATTTTTATTAAGTGCAAGAACCTTATGAGCGATCTCTATGCAAGTGGGGCCAGTGTGCATGGGCCCACAATGTAAGTTGTTTTGTTTATAATTTTACCATTGTGTGAAATAAAAAAACATTTTTTACCCCCTGTGAACAAAATCCTACTGAGCCTGGCATATTGTTTTGTCCTATGGTGGCGGACACTGTATATCTTTGTTGAGCACTGGGCGTCTGCAGGCTGCAGGAGAAGGATTGGGGCGATTTGAATAGCGCTGAGGTTTACGTATATAGTAGTTAATCCCAGCATCTCATCTCCTCTCAAAAGCAACATGCAGCTTCTAGAAGGAGTTTGAAAGCCAGCAAAAGCCAGTGAAAGCCAATGAAAGCCCATAAAAGCCTAGCCTTTCCCTATACTTCCTGCAAAAGCCACCAAAAGCCCAAAAAACGCAACTCTTATGAAAGCCATTAAAAACCTTCAAAAGCCATTAAAAGCTTAGCTGTTAAACGCTGGCATTCTTAAAAAAAACAAAAACAACAACACGTGTTCATGTTTGTGTCGGCAGGTGAACGCATGGTGTGTTTTACCCGCCCCCTATACAACATCATGGAGCCAAACTTTGACCTCTTAACTCACAGTCAGCAGACACATGGCAGCCATTCAGCATACCCTCACTCCCGGACCCCCTATAAAAATGCTAACTCGGCAGCCACTTTAGGCTCATTATGAGGCTCCTGTGTGAGTGAGAGCAGGGAGAAAGCTGCTGGGGAGATAAGGAAAGCATTAGCTAGGCCTATGTTCTGGGTCCTTACTGACCTACTTGCTAAGAAAGCACCACAAATAGCCCTTTTGAGGGTTGTCACGTTGTTCTCCTGTTTTTTGTTTTGTTTTGTTTTTTATTGCATTTCTCTGTGTGTGACAGTCTAAAGCCCACTGAAATCCAGAGTTGTGCACACTACTGCTATTGTTGCCACATTAACAAGCATGCATAGTACCCCTTCAGTACATTTTATTCACTGTTTTCTGATTGTACAATTGCAGCTGTCTGTGTGTGACAGTCCACAGGTCACAAACTTTACAGCAGGTGTGCACACTACTTCTATTGGTGGCACAGTACCTTGCAAGCACTGTACCACACATAAATAAGTGCATTTCTTTTTTCTGTTTTCTGATTGACAATTGCAGTTGTCTGTGTGTGACAGTCCAACCTTGTGCAAATGGAGTCTTGCACGCTGTCCTGGCTGCAGAGAGACCCTTGTATAAAAAGGCTCAAGGACAAGGTCATGTATTGGGTGGCAACGCTACTAGACCCTCGGTAGAAGCACAAAGTGGCGGAAATATTGCCAAATTACCAAAAGCCAGAAAGGATGCAGCATTTTCAAAACAGCTTGCAAACTATGCTGTACAATGCATTTAAGAGTGATGTCACAGCAGGATGGTAATCTAACAGGTGAAGAGGTGAAAGTAATCCTTCTCCCACGGCAACACGGCGAGGACAGGCTGCTTTACTGATGTGTTGGGGTGATGGCGGACATGCAGACCTTTTTTAGTCCAATGCATCACTACAGCCCTTCGGAATCCACCCTCAGAAAACACCTTGACCGACAGGAAGTGGATTACCTGGCCTTAACTGCGGATATTGACACTCTGAGGAGCGATGAACTCCTGGACTACTGGGTGTGCAGGCTTGACCTGTGGCCAGAGCTGTCACAATTTGTCATCAAACTTTTGGCTTGCCCTGCCTCAAGCGTCCTGTCAGAAAGGACCTTCAGCGCAGCAGGAGGGATTGTCACTGACAAGAGAAGTCGCCTAGATCCTAGGTTCTCAACATGTGGTACACGTACCCCAGGGGGTACTTCTGATGGTTCCAGGGGGTACTCGGGCTTGATGTACTTGACCAAGAATAACAAATTTAGAGTTTTAGAAAATGACAAATCTTATTTTAAAAACACCAAATTAGTGTTTGAAGTAATTAAAAGCAATAGTAAATGCTTGGAAATTGTTCAGAACCAATTATCATATACTACAATTAAATATATATTTATCAAGGGGTACTTGTGATAATGTTTACTATGCTGGGGGTACTTGGTGAGTACGGGGTTTTAAAAGGGGTACATACCAATAAAATGTTGAGAAACACTGGCCTAGATCACCTGACATTTATTAAGATGAATGAGGCATGGATCCCAGAGGGTTACTGCCTGCCAGAAGACTTGTGACTCAGTCCTCACACAGCTGTCTTTTTTTTTCTCTGCACAGAGCATGACTTGCGTGTCTTCTCCACCAACTAGAGTCCAAGCTGCAATGTTTTTGAACATGTTCTCTAGGTAAATCCTGAATCTTTCAGGCTGCTGCTAGAGCAGCAGCTGCTACAATACCCGATTGTTCAGGCATGAGTACATGCCTAATTTTTCTGGCCTCTGGTGCTGCACTGTGGCTGCAACAACAACAAAAAATGGCATGTACATGTGTCAATTCCCTTTCGTGATTATTACCTTGTCGTGACGGGGCTTGCGTATCACAATGAAGCAATGACCTATATGAGTGTGTTGGTGGTTGTGCCAACCAAGATGATAAAGTCGTTGTTTCATTGTGGACAGACTAAATTTGATTGGCTGGATAAGTTTTGGCAAAAACAAATATTTTTTTATGGTCATCTCAGGTGATTAATAAAGTCTACAAGGCCAACACTGGGCCCACGCTGCAGAATCAGTGTTTTCTCTGTCACTTTATTATTATTGAACTACCTCCGCTTGCCCATAAGGGCTGGAAAACCGCCATCACCTGCACTCTAAAGAACATACGCACCAGTACACAAAGATTGCCGCCATAAGGACTAACATTTATGTTCTGAGAGTGTCAACTATTGACAACTCTTTGTGGTTGTTTGCCGGGCGTTAAATGGTGAATTTGGTCTGTCAGAATTTGGTCTGTCACTGTGAATTGGACCTAACCCTTACACTACCTGATTTATGTATACACATGCTAAACGTTTAAAATCACTTTATTCCACCAATTTAGGAGTGTAATGTGATATCTGCCCTTTAGCGATTAAAACATGAATCTTCATCACCTACGTAATTTTCCATGGGACTTTTACCATGTTAACCCCTCCTGCATGCCACGATCCAGGTGGTAGGCCCCTTGAAACAACTTTTCCATCACTTTTGTGGCCAGAAAGAGTCCCTGTAGGTTTTAAAATTTGCCTGCTCATTGAAGTCTATGGGGGTTCGCCTGTTCGTAAACTTTTATGAAAGTTCGAATTCCAAGTGCGCGAACCCAAAATTTTATGTTTGGGCCATCTCTACTGAGCAGAAGCTCAGCAGAAGCCCATGTGAACCAGCCCTTAATCTCCTGGGATAGCAATGAAATGTTTTCAGGGTACAGTAACAGAGACTCGTCTTAAGGTAGCCATACACTGGTCGATTTGCCATCAGATTCGACCAAAAGATAGGTCCCTCTCTGATCGAATCTGATCAGAGAGGGATCGTATGGCTGCCTTTACTGCAAACAGATTGTGAATCGATTTCAGCATGAAACCGATCACAATCTGTGGAGCTGCCGTTGCCGCCGCTGCCACCTGCCCGCCAGCTATACATTACCTGATCTGGCCGGCGCAACTCCCCCAGTCTCAGCTGTCTTCTCCTCCTCGCTGGTCTCCGGTTCGGCTGGCTTGCTTCACTGAACTTCCTGTCCAGGGGAAGTTTAAACAGTAGAGGGCGCTCTACTGTTTAAACTTCCTGCCGGGACAGGAAATTCAGTGAACCTGGAGCCTGGAACGGAGAAGAAAACAGCAGAGACCGGGGGAGTCGCGCTGGCCAGAACAGGTAATGTATCTCCGCTGTATTGCGTCAGTCGTCGGGCATGTGAACGCCGCTATCGACGCACTCCCGACCCGCCGACGATCGAGAAAAATCTTCTGCAGGGACGGATCGACGGGAATCGACAGGAATGATTGATTTGGGATGGAAATCGATTGTTCTGTCAGCGTTTGCACGACGATTTCACAGCAGATTTGATCACAGTGATCGAATCTGCTGTATATCGGCTGGAAAATCGTTAGGTGTATGGGCCCCTTTACTGTCAAGATTTGAGTCATGGGCCGAACCTGCAATTTTTGGTTCGTGAACCGGTTCGCGAACTTCCGCGAAAGGTTCGGTTTGCGCAAACTTTCGCGAACCGCAATAGACTTCAATGGGGAGGCGAACTTTCTTTGAAAAATTTTTGATTGCTGATTGGAAAAATTATAGAAAAGATGTTTCATGGGGTCTAATACCTGGAGGAAGACATAGTTGAGTAAAATACACATCAAAAGTCCCAGAAAAAAATCTGGATTTAATACAAAGCCGTATTTTAAGGTCAGAAATCTCATTGAATGTTCAATTGCAGGCCTACACTACTTTATGACATCAGTACTCAGTATTTACAGCATATTATATGCAACCAGCATTTTTTTTTTACTAGACCAGCATTGGAAGGGTTAAACACAGAGGTTTAAAGTTCCGTGGAGAGATATGCAGAAGTTCAGATAGATACATTTTAACTAAATAGAATGTAACAAGTTATAAATGTTACACATTCTTTGGCTGTTCTCCAGCTCCTCAGTCAGAGAGATGAGTCACATTCAACACTTAGATACATTTATGTAAACAAAATGTATCTATGTCAGCTTCGGATGCGTCTACAGAAATCTAAAGGAACTTTAAAGCTGTGTGTAACCCTTCCAATGCTGGTCTAGAAAAAAAAAATGCTGGTTGCATATAATATACTGTAAATAATGTTTTAGAGCAAAGTTGAAATGCAGGGTTATATTCCGCTTAGAGGGCTGGTGCACACCGAGCGGCTTTTTGGGCGTTTTCAGATCCGCTTGCGGCTGCGGATCTGCTTGGTCAATGTATCTCAATGGGGTGGTGCACACCAGAGCGGCAGGCGTTTTGCAGAAACGAAAAATGCCTGGGTGAGGCATTTTTTGGATTTCGGATGCGTTTCTGCCTCAATGTTAAGTATAGGAAAAACGCAAACCGCTCTGAAAAACGGCACTTCAGAGCGGTTTGCCAGGCGGTTTTGTTACAGAAGCTGTTCAGTAACAGCTTTACTGTAACAATATATAAAATCTACTATACTGAAATCCGCAGCAGCAATCCGCAAAACGCTAGCAAAACGCCATAGAAAAATAAAAAAAAGCGTTTAAAAATCTGCTAGCATTTTGCGGATCTGCTAGCGGGTTTTGGTGTGCACCAGCCCTAAATGAGTTACCTACCGCACACTGAGACCTGGGTTCAATTCCCAGCCACGGAATGTAAGATGTCTTTTGAAATACTACAATTCCCTGGAAAATGAGACCCTCCTCCCTCCGGGAGGAGGGCGTGAGGGAGAGAGGATAAGGAATAACAATCAGCTAGGAACAAATCTACAAAATCCTAACTAAACTCTCCCTAGCAGAGTCTGTCAGCAGCTGTCCCTTAACTAATTACTGGAGGCAGATGAGTGAGTAAAACGACAGGAGAACCTTGCCTTTTATAAGGGGGGGTGGGGCTCCAAGAGTGAGTGCAGTCTGATTGGTGACAATGTGCCTGCTGACTGTGATGTAGAGGGTCAAAGTTCTGCTCAATGGAGTATTATGGGGCGAATCGAACGTCCGCAAAAGTTTGCCTTCGCCAGCGAACGTGAACCACCTAAAGTTCGCCTGGAACCGTTCGCGGGCAAACCGTTCAGCCCATCTCTAGTTGAGAGCCCTTGAAGACTAAACCCATTAGGAGGAGAGGGAGGTCATGGTCAGACCACACAGCTTGAATGTGTTTAAGAAATAGGAGGGCTGGAGCTAGATTAGAGGAGATTAGGATGTGATTGATTTTGGTGTATGAGTTGTAAATAGGTGAGTGACTATCCTCTTCTGGACCTCTACAGTTCCCTGCACTCATCCACTAGAGGTCTTCTCTGAGAACAGAATTAAATTTGATTCTTTGTTGTTTGGAAAGCTTATCAGGGGAAGTCCCATACTTATTCAGGTGTTAATTTAACTACTTGCCGACTGGCTGACGCCAATGGGCGTGGCCACGGCGGCAGCCCCAGGACCGCCTAACTCCAATTTGGCATCAAGTCCTGGGGCTCTAATTTGCATGAGATCGCGCGCACATCTCATGCTCGGAGGGCGGAGCTCCGCCCCCTCTTAAGTCTCCGAGTGGCTATTGCCACTCGGGAGACTGTTAGATGGCGTGACCGCCGTCTATTTACTTGTACGGTGCTGCGATCAGCAGCAGCGCTGTACTGGGGACAGCCGTGTGACACGGCTGTCCCTCTAGGGGACAAGAGAGCGATCAGCTGTCATAGGCAGAAGCCTATGACAGCTGATCGCATGATTGGCTGGGTGCAGGGAGGGAGTGAGGGAATAACAAAAAAAAAAGCATATTTTGTTTTAAAAAACGGAGATAAATATTTATTGGGGGGGGAAAGGGGGGGATCACTCGTGTGCTGTGTTGTGCGGTCCTGCAGCTTGGCCTTAAAGCTGCAGTGGCCATTTTAGTTAAAATGTGCCTGGTCTTTAGGGGGTTTTACGACTGTGGGCCTCAAGTGGTTAAAGTAATATTAAAGTCCACATACCAAATTAATTGGATATTAAGAGAAGTTTTTTTTTGGTTTTTTTTGGAAATAAGTAGAACAGTGAAAAAAACTTTCTCGGGGGTGAATAACTATTGACAATGCAAATCTCTTTTCCACTTAGTTTTCCCAACATAGTAAGGTATCTACCAGGAAGGTTCAATTTCTTTTTTGGAGATCTCTATGGGAAGATATTTGTGGAGCAAAGTAATAAAAAGCAGGCATGGGATTGCATTTAAAGTGAGATTCTTGTAGGCATACAGTAATCCAAACAAAGCTTTCCTCTCTCTTCCCACCAGCATTAAAGTCATCAACATTATGGAAAATCACTTTTAACACCATTATATATAGTGAGGAAGCTAAGCATAGAGTACACCCTGCAAATTACATTCAGTATGAGAATGAAAACCAGAAAATCATACTGTTCAACTGTAAGAAGATAACAAATAAACAACAACCCAAAAAGTAACTGTAACATATGTAGCCTCTCCCCCAGGAGGTGGGTAAGAGAAGTAGGAGAATCTGATTTAGAGTCACCTATCTTCTTGAGTGGAGGCAACATTGGTTACTAATAGAGATGGCCCAAACAGTTCGCTGGCGTGCAGAATTCTGCGTACATTGGCTGTTCGCATTTGCGGCGAACATTTGGCGTGTTCGATTCGCCCCTATACATCATCATTGAACTAAACTTTGACCCATTACCTCACCGTCTGCAGACAAATGGCAGCCAATCAGCTAGCACCCCTTCCTGGATCCCCCCCCTCTCTCCTCCCTATGGAAAATAAGTTGTGGTGACCATATTGGATTAATTATCTGCTGGCTGCTGACTGTAAGTGAGAGCAGGGTCAGACTTTCTGCAGATAGGAAGGGAAAGCTTAGGCCTGTGCACTTGTTCGTCACTAACTGTGAAAGCAAACAGCCGTTTTGAGGGCTAGCACATCGGTCGCCTGTGTTTTTTTTTGTGTGTGACACTTCACAGCCCACTGACACCCAGAGCTGTGTGCACAATACTGCTGTTGCCTCATTAAGTTGCATGCACATAACCACTCCAGTGCATTATTATTTTACTGTAGGGATGCTCATTCGTATTCCGCGGAAATGCAATTTCCGAAATGCGGAAATCGATAATGCAAGTGCCGTAGGCGGATTTCCCCAGGAAATCGCGGAAATTTCTGCCGGAAATCGCGGAAATTTCTGCCGGAAATTGCGAAAATTCCGCCCGAATTTAACATCAATTTTCTCAAAAACTATAAGGTCTTTTTGAAAACTTTTTTTGCACCTTGTTCACAAGATTCGGTTTAATAAACCCTGAAAATTTGGTGTTTATAGGACTTAAGGGGGCTTTGCTATTAACCACTAAAGTCAGCGGATTTTTACTGTAATGTAAAATGCAGAAAATCTGCATCTGCCTATTTTCTGCATTTTACATTATAGTAAAAATCTGCCGACTTTAGCAGTTGATAGCAAAGCCCCCGTAAGTCCTAGAAGCACCAAATTTTCAGGGTTTATTAAACAGAATCTTCTGAACAAGATGCAAAAAAAAAGTTTTCAAAAAGACCTTATAGTTTTTTAGAAAATCGATGTTAAAGTCGGGCGGAATTTCCGCGATTTCCGGCGGAAATTCCGCCTTGGAATGTGGAAATTGGTAGCGGAAACGGTAATCAGTACATGACGGAATGCGGATTTACAGCGGAATCGGAAATTGGCATTCCGACCATTCCTATTTTACTGTATTCTGACAGTAGTATTGCATTTGTCTGTGTGAGACACTCCACAGCCCACTGACACCCAGAGCAGTGCATAATGTGATTTCTGCCCTTTAGAATCAGAATCAGAATCTTTATTTTCACCAAGCACGACTGGGTCGTGCCCGGAATTGGTCTTGGCATGTACAGGATACAGGTAGGATAGGGTGCACAGAATACATCACAAAAAGGATCAGCACTATATCAGACATTTCATACAGAGAAAAACATACAAACAAACAACACTCAATTTTCACTTCCAATTTTCAGTTACTAACTATGCATATTTACACAGCACTCAGGTGTATGAAGGATATGTGTGGCGGCAAAAACATGATCACGTTGCGGAGGGGGGTGCGTGGTGAGAGTTTAGTGAGTTTACAGCTGAGGGGAAGAAGCTATTTCTGTGTCTAGTGGTCCTGGTGTAGATGGACCGATACCTCCGGCCCAAAGAAAGCTGGCTGAAAAACCGGTTGCCTGGGTGTGAGGGGTCATTTACAATCCTCAAAGCTCTGGAGCTCAGCCTTGAGTGGTAGAGGAGGTCCAGAGCGGGTAGCGGTTTTCCTATAATTCTCTCTGCTGATCTGATGACTTTCTGTAATTTGTGTCTGTTGCTGGCAGAGGAGCTGGCATACCAGACTAGAATGGAAGAGCAGAGGACAGATGCAATTGTGGCAGAGTAGAAGCTGGTCAGAAGTTTCGGGGACATGCCGAACTTCTTCAGTTGACAGAGGAAAAATAACCTCTGCTGGGCTTTCCTCTGGATGGAGGAGGTGTTTGCCTTCCACTTCAGGTCATTGGAGATGGTGGTTCCCAGAAGTCGGACGCAGGGAACTCTTTCAACTTTTTTGTCATCGATACTTATTGGAGGGGGGGACGTTGGCGTGCTTCCTAAAATCAACAACCATCTCAACAGTTTTTGCCGTGTTTAGGACCAGCCCGTTCTCCCTGCACCAGTGGCATATGCTCTCCACCTGGTGTCGGTACGCTTCCTCATCATTTTTAGTGATGAGGCCGACAATGGTGGTGTCGTCGGCGAATTTGATCATTTTGACGGAGTCAGCTGTGGATCTGCAAGCATTCGTGTACAGGGAGAACAGTAGCGGCGACAGGACGCACCCTTGTGGTGCTCCTATATTTGTAATCCGAGGTTGAGAGGAGATGGTGCCTAGCTTTACGACCTGGGATCTGTTGGTGAGGAAGTCTGTGATCCACAGGCGAAGAGTGGGGTGGACCCTGAGTGAGGCAAGGTTCTCCTGAAGTATTTTGGGGCTGATGGTATTAAAAGCTGAGCTGAAGTCAAGAAGGAGAATCCTAGCATACGTGCCAGGTTTGTCCAGATGGTCGTGGATGAGCTCCAAGCAGATATTGATGGCGTCGTCGGTGGACCTATTTGCTCTGTATGCGAACTGGTGCTGATCCAGCAGGGCCTCCGTGTTGCGCTTGAGGAGGGGGAGCACCAACATTTTAGGGATTAAAACCTGACTCTGCGTCAACTCTGTAATTTTTGGTGAGACTTTTGGCATGGATCCCCCTCCAGCATGCCCCTGTGCAGGTGTTAGGCCCTTTGAAAGAAGTTTTCCATCACTTTTGTGGCCAGAAACAGTCTTTGTAGGTTTAAAAATGTGCCTACCCATTGAAGTATCCACATGCACTCTACACTTATCCATCCCCTGTACACCACATGCATATATGCACTGAATCCTTCCCCACGCACTGTAACCCCAAGTGTACACTTACATGCTGTAACTTCCTGTTCTCTACACTTACATGCTGTGACCTCATGCACTGTACACTTGCATGTTGCCTTGCACCATGTGTTTGTTCACATACATACACCCACATACAACAAATCCATATTATCTTCTGCTAATTTATACATATTTTTTGCAGCACTGAAACAGACTTTGAACTGCTAAGTATTGGGTGCCCATTGCCTACCCCCCCATCACCCCCATGTGAGGGCTATTATTTATTGTATGTAGTTGGAATAGGCATGCCATACATCTGTTATGTGAGGTAGCTGAGCTGACTGATCATTTGAACAGAAGTATCTTTGTATGTCTGCAAATGATCTGCTTAGACTCTGCAAAGGGACATCCGCCACACAGTGCACTGCTGTCATGGCTGCTATGAAGCATCTTTTGAGTAATATGTATTTGTATATAATCACATCTGGCTGTAGACTGACATCTAAAGGGCCATTCAATAGCAAAAGGGCTTGTGTAGCATAAATACATGTTATGTCAACAGGGCCGGCCTTAGGTTTCACAGCGCCCTGAGCGAAACCTGATTTTTGTGCCCCCCTTCATCCTCTTTGTGCATAGGACAGTGGCTCCCAACATTTTGTGACGTTGTTACACATCACGCCAAATGCTCAGATCTCTGTGACACGTCACATATTTATAATAGAAAAAATACTATTAACCACAAATGGATGGAAAGAGTGCATTATCTTAAATATACTTGAAAATGAAGGCTAGAACCTTTTAGGAATATTAATAAAAACAGTGGGACAGTTAGCCACCCCCCCCCCCCCCCACCATTTAGAATGACAAAGAAAGACAATTTGTAC
The DNA here is from genome assembly GCF_040937935.1 of Hyperolius riggenbachi. Lineage (NCBI taxonomy): Eukaryota > Metazoa > Chordata > Amphibia > Anura > Hyperoliidae > Hyperolius > Hyperolius riggenbachi. Next base: position 206,032,338 of record NC_090656.1, read on the forward strand.
CACACGTTATAGCCGCGGTGTCCCTCCCCCCCCCCCAAAAAAAAAAAAAATAAATGCCCTCAGACTCAGTATAGGTAGGTAGCCAGGTGTAGGTGCCCTGCCCTCAATATAGGTTGCCAAGCATAGGTGCCCCCAGTACAGGAAGTCAGTTGAAGGTCTCCATCCCCCCCCCCCCCATAGGTAGCCAGGCGTAGGTGCCTCCAGTATAGGTAGCCAGGTGTTGGTGCTCTCAGTAAAGGTAGCCAGCTATAGGTGCCCCCAGTATAGGAAATCAGGTGTAGGTGCCCTCAGTATAGGTAACCAGCTATAGGCGCCCCCTTGGAAGCCTGGCGCCCTGAGCGACCGCTCCGGTCGCTCATATCAAAGGCCGGCTATGTATGTCAATACTTCAGCAAAAGTTTACTTGTTTTGTATTACAGTGCCAGAACATCAGACACATAATAATGAGAATGTGCCTTCAGTTTGTATAAATGATGAACTGCACCAGCACAATGAGAAGAATTCACATCATGAAAAGGAAAAAGAACGGAATTCCTCTCACAGCTTTATCAGTTCTCTGACCTTTACGCCAACAGTGAACAAAGATGATGGGATGACCACCAATTATGGGACCTTCCACCCTGCAACACAGACAGAAGCAGAGAAAGAGCTGACTATAAGACCGACTGGTGAGTTACACAGAATCATTACTGCAGTGCCTTCACTCTTATTTCACACACGCTCGTTTCTGAAACTATGGTGTTGTGCTGTGTCCATTATGCATTTCCTTTAAGGATTAATAGAACATTTGTTTCTCAGTTTAGCAAATCCCCCATATTTTTTGTGATCTACATTTAACCCTTTAGCAGCCAAAAACATTTTCCTGCCGCTGGGGAAGTGTGCCTTCCCCGGGCTGGCAGGCTCGGCAGGGTATGCACGGCGGGCGGCAGGGAGCTTTTATAGTTGACTGTCTGGACGCCTGGATTGGTTTTTTCTTCCACCACCGCGGCGGCGATGTAATATCTTATTCAGGGAAAGTCCTATTTAGGATTAGTTCTTTATAACTGTTTATCTTAACATTTTATTTACACCTTATTCATTCAAATTCCATTACAAAAAAAAAAAAAACTAGCAAAAAATGCTGTATAATCTTTTTTTGGGCTGAACATCTTTGTGTTGTAACACTCGCTTGAAAAGCTTAGTTGATGAAATGTACAGCAAAGTCCCCAATATCTGGCACCGGCAGGGATCACCTGCTGCCGGATACATATGCTTGCAAGTTGCTTCAACAACCAGTCGAAAAAGCACAAACCTCCCCCCAAACACTCACTGAGCCTCCAACAACGTGTTGCAGACAGTCTTCCAGTTGCTCCTAGTGGCTTTCTGGCATCCTCCGTGCACGGAATCCGGTGTGTCACCTGACCCGCATCGGGTCACATGACAGGCCGGGAGCTGTGCACAGATGCCACAAGCCGCTAGGAGAAACAGAAAGGCTGCAAGATGTCATTGGAGGCTCAGTAAGGATTTAAATACCTGCAAACACCCCTAACACAAAGTCTCTGTTATGCCCTAAGGCATGCCGACTAGTGGATACTTTTGATGCCTGAGTTCTGGATAACGGAGACTTTGCTGTATACACAACTTGCTGTTTTTTATTTGTATTTTTTTTCTGTCTGTCCCTGACTAATGAATGATATTTATTTCAGCATTTCCTCAGTTGGATGAGATACAGAAGAAGCAAGAAGTCGTTTATTTTGGTGAAGAGCTGAATCTGTCCTGTGGAATCCATACATTTAACCCAGCAGACATGACAGTCACATGGTACGTGGATGATTCACTGTTACCATCAGAACGCAGTGAGCCCATTCAGGAACCCAACACTGGTTTGTATCATGTCACCACCAATGTCAGATACATCCCAACAACGTTTGAGTGGAAGACGTTCCGATGTGAAGTTCAACAGGGAACTGCAGAGCCGACACATGTCACTTGGACCCTGAAAGACCTCAGTAAGTAGAAGAAGCACTTTTCATTTTAAAACTTTAATATTGAAAGTGGAATTCCAGCTGAAGCACTTTTTTGTTGAATAAACTGGGAAAGGTTTTAGATTTAGATATGTTTAAATTAAAGCACACTTGACTGTAGACAAAGCTACCTAATGTCAATTCACGAAGGACAACACATGAGGTAACACAAGTGATATACTCAATATGTTATCTCCAGGCTGGAGCTGTCGGTAATATAACAACCATTTGTGAGGTTATGTTACAAAAGGGTGTTAAAGTGAACCTAAAGTCACCCACAAAAAATGAGATGAACTCACCTGGGGCTTCCCTCAGCCCCCTGCAGACGATCGGTGCCCTCGCAGCTCTGCTCCAATGTCCCCGGACCCGCCGGCGAGCACTTCCGGTTTCGCTGTCACTGGCCGACAGGCATGGGAACGCGAGTGATTGTTCGCGTTCCCAGCCTGTATATCGCCCCCTATGCTGCTATTGCGACCTCCTGGCCGCAATAGCAGCATAGGGGGCGATATACAGGCTGGGAACGCGAACAATCACTCGTGTTCCCATGCCTGTCGGCCGGTGACGGCGAAACCGGAAGTGCTCGCCGGCGGGTCCGGGGACATCGGAGCAGAGCTGTGAGGGCACCGATCGTCTGTAGGGGGCTGAGGGAAGCCCCAGGTGAGTTCATCTCATTTTTTGTGGGTGACTTTAGGTTCACTTTAAGGAGAGAGAAGGGAAAACAGAGGGTAAAGAAAAGAAAAGTTAATTAAACAATTTAGGAAAGTAAGTAAGTTAATGAAAACTATACTGTATGTATAGCATTGAGAATAAGGGTAATACCTATACCAGTAATGGTCAAAGATTTAACATTAGGGGTCATTTTAATTGTAAGTCCATGTTTGGTGTTAGTTTCACTAAATGATCATGTGGCTTAGGTTATGTGGGTAAAACAGTACAAAGACTTCTGTAGACAGAATAGCCTCACAGTAACTTAGACTAGGTGGTGGCATGAGGTTTATGAAAATATGCATACTGTTGCACAGGTACAGGTGGACATGATCGACCATGCCTCCCATAGTGCCAGAGGAAGAGTCAGACACAAATACTTGTTGAGAAAATAAGTCATGTGGATCCGTAGATTAAATATATTAGGTAGAGCCAATGAACTGTGCAGATCGGATCAGAGAATAATGGTGCACAGCGCCTATGCTTTAAAATGGCGCTGCATTGAAAACACACGCCTAACGCTATTTAACAATTGTACGGCATAATAATGGCGCATGGAGAAAAATGAAGGAAGACGGCGCACAGTGCCGTTATTTATCAATAGCGTCGTACATAAGTCAAACAGCAGATGTTATTTAACTGCAAAACGGTGCATGGACTTAATGTAACACTGTTAAAAATTCCAAAGATGTCCCAGATTGAGGATTTAAAAAACCATAGTAACGTTATTAACGTTATCAACTTTGTTCAAGTAATGTGCAGTACTGTAAACGTTAACTAACGTTATTAACTTTGTTCAAGTAATGTGCAGTACTGTAAACGTTAACTAACGTAATTAACTTTGTTCAAGTAATGTGCAGTACTGTAAACGTTAACTAACGTAATTAACTTTGTTCAAGTAATGTGCAGTACTGTAAACGTTAACTAAGTTAATAACGTTAGTTAACGTTTACAGTACTGCACATTACTTGAACAAAGTTAATAACGTTAGTTAACGTTTACAGTACTGCACATTACTTGAACAAAGTTAATTACGTTAGTTAACGTTTACAGTACTGCACATTACTTGAACAAAGTTAATAACGTTAGTTAACGTTTACAGTACTGCACATTACTTGAACAAAGTTAATAACGTTAGTTAACGTTTACAGTACTGCACATTACTTGAACAAACGTTATTAACTTTGTTCAAGTAATGTGCAGTACTGTAAACGTTAACTAACGTTATTAACTTAGTTAACGTTTACAGTACTGCACATTACTTGAACAAAGTTAATTACGTTAGTTAACGTTTACAGTACTGCACATTACTTGAACAAAGTTAATAACGTTAGTTAACGTTTACAGTACTGCACATTACTTGAACAAAGTTAATAACGTTAGTTAACGTTTACAGTACTGCACATTACTTGAACAAAGTTAATAACGTTAGTTAACGTTTACAGTACTGCACATTACTTGAACAAACGTTATTAACTTTGTTCAAGTAATGTGCAGTACTGTAAACGTTAACTAACTTTAATACACTGTGACTGTGCAGGATTGGAGGTTTTAAAAAAAAAAATCTTAACATTAATAACGTTAGATAATTTGTACCTGTAATGTACAGTAGTCTTAACGTTAATTAACTCTACTCCACCTTGACTTTGGAGGATTGGACTGCGCACTGCATTACATTTTAAATAGAACTAAAAAGTAATATACTGTGATGTGTTTATATGTAAATATCAATTTTTTTAATTAAATGAATGAAAATTTACCCCTTGTGATTGTGTATCGGTGAGCAATTTTTTTTAAATCTGTAAATAACGAAATACATTGTGACATAACTTAGACCAACTTTAGTGCAAGTTCTGTAAATTAATTCAATTCTAATGTAATATTTAATAAAACAATTATATTTTATTTTATTTATATATATATATATATATATATATATATATATATATATATATATATATATATATATATATATATATATATATATATATATATATATATTTTATTATTCCTCATCCTAATCTTATTTTTATTTTTTTAAAAAGTGAAAAAATTGTGTCCTTTTAAAACGGTAATTAATGATTTAGTGTTAATGTTAATTAACAATAAGCGGAAGATGGATTAGTGGCATCACCGTGCGCAATTATTCACTGGCGCTATTTTCGTATGTACCCATGCAGATATAATACTTAGGCTTTGTTCACATTAGCAAACGCGGGTGGCCCTGCGTTAGGAACGCAACGCGTAAGAACGCATTCCAACCGCATTTGTATGCGTTGCGTGGCTGATCCCATTCACTGAATGGGACAGCCGCACGTTTTGGAAAGAAATGCGTGCACATGCGTTCCCGGCCCACACAGGTCCAGAACGCATGCAGTGTGTACATCAGACAGTGCAGTCTATGCACTGTCTGATGTCGTGCGTGTCGGCCTCCTGCAGACGTTCCCGAAACACAGACGGAAACTGTTCTTTATGATCTTTTGCCACTGGTCTATAAAGGTGCATACACGCATCTGATTTTTCCAAATGACTGGTCATTCGGACCAGTCGTTTGGGTGTGTGTACAAATCGGGCGTGTGTACAAACAATTGTTCTGCTGATAAGGCTGATTTTGATGGGTCAAAAACAGCCTTATCAGCTGAACGACCATTTGTACACATGCCTGATTTGCCGTCCAACAAACGACCGGTCCGAATGACCGGTCGTTTGGAAAAATCAGACGTGTGTATGTACCATAAGTGTTGATTATAAAAGCTGTTTAGGGTCGATAGTTGCTCACTTGATAACACCTTATGTTATTATACCAAGCAAAAATTAACAAAATTAATTGAAACATATATACAGTGGCTTGCAAAAGAATTTGGCCCCCTTGAAGTTTTCCACATTTTGTCACATTACTGCCACAAACATGAATCAATTTTATTGGAATGCCACATGAAAGACCAGTACAAAGTAGTGTACACGTGAGAAGTGGAACGAAAATCATGCGATTCCAAACATTTTTTACAAATCAATAACTGCAAAGTGGGATATGCGTAATTATTCAGCCCCCTTTGGTCTGAGTGCAGTCAGTTGCCCATAGATATTGCCTGATAAATGCTAATGGCTAAATAGAGTGCACTTGTGTGTAATCTAATGTCAGTACAAATACAGCTGCTCTGTGACAACCTCAGAGGTTGTCTAAGAGAATATTGGGAGCAACAACATCATGAAGTCCAAAGAACACACCAGACAAGTTATTGAGAAATTTAAAGCAGGCTTAGGCTACAAAAAGATTTCCAAAGCCTTGAGCATCCCACGGAGCACTGTTCAAACGATTATTCAGAAGTGGAAGGAGTATGGCACAACTTTAAACTTACCAAGACAAGGCCGTCCACCTAAACTCACAGGCCAAACAAGGAGAGAAATGCAGTCAAGAGGCCCATGGTGACTCTGGACGAACTGCAGAGATCTACAGCTCAGGTGGGGGAATCTGTCCATAGGACAACAATTAGTCATGCACTGCACAAAACTGGCCTTTATGGAAGAGTGGCAAGAAGAAAGATATTGTTAACAGAAAAGCATATGAAGTCCCATTTGCAGTTTGCCACAAGCGATGTGGGGGACACAGCAACCATGTGGAAGAAGGTGCTCTGATCAAATTAGACCAAAACTGAACTTTTTAACCAAAATGCAAAACGCTATGTGTGGCGGAAAACTAACACTGCACATCATTTTGAACACACCATCCCCACTGTCAAATATGGTGGTGGCAGTATCATGCTCTGGGGGTGCTTCTCTTCAGCAGGGACAGGGAAGCTGGTCAGAGTTGATGGAAAGATGGATGGAGCCAAATACAGGGAAATCTTGGAAGAAAACCTCTTGGAGTCTGCAAAAGACTTGAGACTGGGGTGGAGGTTCACCTTCCAGCAGGACAACGACCCTAAACATAAAGCCAGGGCAACAATGGAATGGTTTAAAACAAAACATATCCATGTGTTAGAATGGCCCAGTCAAGGTCCAGATCTAAATCCAATGGAGAATCTGTGGCAAGATCTGAAAACTGCTGTTCATAAACGCTGTCCATCTAATCTGGAGCTGTTTTGCAAAGAAGAATGGGCAAGGATTTCAGTCTCTAGATGTCCAAAGCTGGTAGAGACATACCCTAAAAGACTGGCAGCTGTAATTGCAGCAAAAGGTGGTTCTACAAAGTATTGCCTCAGGGGGCCGAATAATTACGCACACCCCACTTTGCAGTTATTTATTTGTAAAAAAAAATGTTTGTTCGTTCCACTTCTCACGTGTACACCACTTTGTTTTGGTCTTTCACATGGAATTCCAATAAAACTGATTCATGTTTGTAGCAGTAATGTGACAAAATGTGGAAAACTTCAAGGGGGCCGAATACTTTTGCAAGCCACTGTACCTTAAAGAGAAACTTCAGCCTAAACAAACATACTGTCATTAAGTTACATTAGTTATGTTAATTAAAATAGATAATTAATATAATCTCTTACCCACACTGTTTTAAAAGAACAGGCAAATGTTTGTGATTCCATGGGGGCAGCCATCTTTTTGCTTGAAAGGAGGTGACGAGGAGCATGAGACACAGTTCCAACTGTCCTGTGTCCTGATCACTGCTCCCAGCTGCGTGCGCTAGGCTTCAAATCTCAAATTCAAAATTTGGAAAAAACAAATGTGCGCCAAAACAGCAAAACGAGAACAGCAACATCAGAAAACCCATCATGCTTTGCACAGCATCAGGGGAAAAATGCCCAGGCGGCACTTTTCAGTTCTGCTGAGTAGATTTTTAGTCTGGATGTTCACTTTAAGGTGCCCACTAATGATACAGTCTTTTTTGTCCAATCTTACCATTTCTGTGTAATATGTGGGACAAGCTAAAGTATCCATGCAAAGTACAGTGGGATGCAAAAGTTTCGGCAACCTTGTTAATCATCATGATTTTCCTGTATAACGCTTTGGTTGTTACGATAAAAAATGTCAGTTAAATATATCATATAGGAGAGACCCACAGTGATATTTGAGACATGAAATGAAGTTTATTGAATTTACAGAAAGTGTGCAATAATTGTTTAAACAAAAATAGGCAGATCCTCCTTTTGCAGAAATTACAGCCTTTAAAGGGAAGGTTCAAGCAAAATAAAAAAATGAGTTTCACTTACCTGGGGCTTCTACCAGCCCCATGCAGCCATCCTGTGCCCTCGTAGTCACTCACTGCTGCTCCAGTCCCCCGCTGGCAGCTTGCCGACCTCGGAGGTCGGCGGGACGCATTGCGTACATTTTTACGCATTCCCGCTGGTGCAGGAACATTAACACATACATTTTTACGCGTTACTCTTTCAATGCGTACATTTTTACGCATTGAACCAGTAACACGTAAAAATGTATGTGTTAATGTTCCTGCACTAGCGGGAATGCGTAAAAATGTGCGCAATGCGTCCCGCCGACCTCCGAGGTCGGCAAGCTGCCAGCGGGGGACTGGAGCAGCAGTGAGTGACTACGAGGGCACAGGATGGCTGCATGGGACTGGTAGAAGCCCCAGGTAAATGAAACTCTTTTTTTATTTTGCTTGTACATTCCCTTTAAATGTTTCCTGTGGGTTCCAATGAGAGTGTGGATTCTGGTTGAAAGTATTTTGGACCATTCCTCTTTTCAAAACATCTCTAGTCCATTCAGGTTTCATGGCTTCCGAGCATGGACAGCTCTCTTTAACTGACACCACAGATTTTCAACTATATTCAGGTCTGGGGACTGAGATGGCCATCCCAGAACGTTGTACTTGTTCCTCTGCATTAATGCCTTAGTGGATTTTAAGCAGTGTTCAGGGTGGTTGTCTTGTTGAAAGATCCAGCCCCGGTGCAGCTTCAGCTTTGTCACTGATTCCTGGACATTGGTCTCCAGAATCTGCTGATACAGAGTGGAATCCATGCGTCTCTCAACTTTGAAAAGATTCCTAGTCCCTGCACTGGCCACACAGCCCCACAGCGTGATGGAACCACCACCATATTTTACTGTAGATGGCAGGTGTTTTTCTTTGAAAGAAGTGTTCTTTTTCCTCAATTCATAATGCCCCTTGATATGCCCACATAACTCAATTTTAGTTTCATCAGTCCACAGCACCTTATTCCAAAATGAAGCTGGCTTGTCCAAATGTGCTGTAGCATACCTCATGCAGATCTGTTTGTGCTGTGGGCAGAGAAAAGGCTTCCTTTGCATCACTCTTGCATACAGCATCTCCTTGTGTAACAGAAAAGGCTTCCTTTGCATCACTCTTACATACAGCATCTCCTTGTGTAAAGTGCCTGAATGGTTGTACGATGCACAGTGACTCCATCTGCAGCAACATGATGTTGTAGGTCTTTGGTGCTGGTCTGTGGGTTGACTCTGACTGTTCTCACCATTCGTCACTTCTGTCTATCAAAGATTTTTCTTGGTCTGCCACTTCAAGCCTTAACTTGAACTGAGCCTGTGGTCTTTCATTTCCTCAATATGTTCCTAACTGTGGAAACAGACAGCTGAAATCTCTGAGACAGCTTTCTGTATCCTTCCCCTAAACCATGATGGTGAACAATCTTTGTCTTCAAGTCATTTCAGAGTTGTTTTGAGACCCCTATGTTGCTACTCTTTAGAGAAAATTAAGAGGAGGGAAACGTACAATTGACCCCCTTAATACTCTTTCTCATAATTGGAGTCACCTGTGTATGTAGGTCAGGGGACACTGAGCTTGCCAAGCCAATTTGAGTTCAAATAATTAGTTCTAAAGGTTTTAGAATCAATAGAATGACAACCGTGCCCAAATGTATGCACCTGCCTAATTTTATTTAACCAGTTCACCCCCAAGGGTTTTTATCCTAACGGACCAGAGCAATTTTCAGTTGTCAGCGCTCCTCCCTTTTATTCCCTAATAACTTTATTACTACTTATCACAAGAAAATGATCTATACCTCGTTTTTTTCGCCACCAATTAGGCTTTCTGTGGATAGTACATTTTGCTAAGAATTTTTTTATTCTAAATGCATTTTAATGAGAAAAACAGAAAAAAAAAGAAAAAAAATCATTATTTCTCAGTGTTCAGCCTTTATAGTTTTAAAATTAAACATTCTCCTGTGGATAAAACAAACACGTTGTATTTGCCCAGTGGTCCCGATAATTAAACCGTTTAGATTATGTCCCTACCACAATGTATGGCGACAGTATATTATTTTGAAATATAAGTGGTTATTTTTCTGTTTGTTCTGGCCATAATTACAAGCCCCTATGTAATAAATTAAAATTAATTTTCCCCCATAAAATATAGAATAAAAAAAGCTGAGTCCCTAAGGCAACTATTTTTTTTTTTTTTTAAGCTGATTTTTTTTTTTTACAAGTGTTTTTTTTGGGGGGGAGGGTTGGAAGTGTAATTTTATTAATGATGTGTATATACTTGAAAATGTATGTATTTTGTAAGTGTAATATACTTTTTGGCCACAAGATGGCGCTGGTGAACACTCATAGGACGTGTTCACTTTTTTTTTTTTTTTTTACACACTTTATTAAACTGTTACATTTCCTGTTTATGTGAATGGACGTAGCCGCTGTTCGCGGTCACGTCCATTCACTCCAGGCACTGCGATTGGGTAGAGGACTGTTCAGTCCTCTTCCCCAATCGCCCAGCACGGGATCCCGACGGTAATGGCGGCGGTAGCGGCGGACACACGGCGGTAGCAGCGGCGGGAATGCGCGACGTATTAAAACGTCATGTTGCTGTTAATAGCGGTAAGCATGACGTTTTAATACGTTAGGATGGCGGTAAATGGTTAAACAATTATTGCATCATTTCTGTAAATCCAATAAACTTAATTTCACTTCTCAAATATCACTGTGTACATAGCCGGCCTTTGATATGAGCGACCGGAGCGGTCGCTCAGGGCGCCAGGCTTCCAAGGGGGCGCCTATAGCTGGTTACCTATACTGAGGGCACCTACACCTGATTTCCTATACTGGGGGCACCTATAGCTGGCTACCTTTACTGAGAGCACCAACACCTGGCTACCTATACTGGAGGCACCTACGCCTGGCTACCTATGGGGGGGGGGGGGGATGGAGACCTTCAACTGACTTCCTGTACTGGGGGCACCTATGCTTGGCAACCTATATTGAGGGCAGGGCACCTACACCTGGCTACCTACCTATACTGAGTCTGAGGGCATTTATTTATTATTTATTTTTTTTTGGGGGGGGGACACCGCGGCTATAACGTGTGGTACAAATTGTCTTTCTTTGTCATTCTAAATGGTAGGGGGGGGGGGGGGGGGTGGTGGCTAACTGTCCCACTGTTTTTATTAATATTCCTGAAAGGTTCTAGCCTTCATTTTCAAGTATATTTAAGATAATGCACTCTTTCCATCCATTTGTGGTTAATAGTATTTTTTCTATTATAAATATGTGACGTGTCACAGAGATCTGAGCATTTGGCGTGATGTGTAACAACGTCACAAAATGTTGGGAGCCACTGTCCTATGCACAAAGAGGATGAAGGGGGGCACAAAAATCAGGTTTCGCTCAGGGCGCTGTGAAACCTAAGGCCGGCCCTGTTGACATAACATGTATTTATGCTACACAAGCCCTTTTGCTATTGAATGGCCCTTTAGATGTCAGTCTACAGCCAGATGTGATTATATACAAATACATATTACTCAAAAGATGCTTCATAGCAGCCATGACAGCAGTGCACTGTGTGGCGGATGTCCCTTTGCAGAGTCTAAGCAGATCATTTGCAGACATACAAAGATACTTCTGTTCAAATGATCAGTCAGCTCAGCTACCTCACATAACAGATGTATGGCATGCCTATTCCAACTACATACAATAAATAATAGCCCTCACATGGGGGTGATGGGGGGGTAGGCAATGGGCACCCAATACTTAGCAGTTCAAAGTCTAAGAGTGAAGGCACTGCAGTAATGATTCTGTGTAACTCACCAGTCGGTCTTATAGTCAGCTCTTTCTCTGCTTCTGTCTGTGTTGCAGGGTGGAAGGTCCCATAATTGGTGGTCATCCCATCATCTTTGTTCACTGTTGGCGTAAAGGTCAGAGAACTGATAAAGCTGTGAGAGGAATTCCGTTCTTTTTCCTTTTCATGATGTGAATTCTTCTCATTGTGCTGGTGCAGTTCATCATTTATACAAACTGAAGGCACATTCTCATTATTATGTGTCTGATGTTCTGGCACTGTAATACAAAACAAGTAAACTTTTGCTGAAGTATTGACATACATAGCCGGCCTTTGATATGAGCGACCGGAGCGGTCGCTCAGGGCGCCAGGCTTCCAAGGGGGCGCCTATAGCTGGTTACCTATACTGAGGGCACCTACACCTGATTTCCTATACTGGGGGCACCTATAGCTGGCTACCTTTACTGAGAGCACCAACACCTGGCTACCTATACTGGAGGCACCTACGCCTGGCTACCTATGGGGGGGGGGGGATGGAGACCTTCAACTGACTTCCTGTACTGGGGGCACCTATGCTTGGCAACCTATATTGAGGGCAGGGCACCTACACCTGGCTACCTACCTATACTGAGTCTGAGGGCATTTATTTTTTTTTTTTTTGGGGGGGGGGGAGGGACACCGCGGCTATAACGTGTGGTACAAATTGTCTTTCTTTGTCATTCTAAATGGTGGGGGGGGGGGGGGTGGCTAACTGTCCCACTGTTTTTATTAATATTCCTAAAAGGTTCTAGCCTTCATTTTCAAGTATATTTAAGATAATGCACTCTTTCCATCCATTTGTGGTTAATAGTATTTTTTCTATTATAAATATGTGACGTGTCACAGAGATCTGAGCATTTGGCGTGATGTGTAACAACGTCACAAAATGTTGGGAGCCACTGTCCTATGCACAAAGAGGATGAAGGGGGGCACAAAAATCAGGTTTCGCTCAGGGCGCTGTGAAACCTAAGGCCGGCCCTGACTGTGTGTGTCTCCTAAATGATTTTTTTAACCGACATTTTTTATCACAACTACCAATGATTTATACAGGAAAATCGTGACGATTAACAAGGTTGCCCACTGTATATTCACTCAGTTTACCATTCTTCTACATTGATTTGGTAAGATTGGGCACAAAAGATGTTATCATTAGTGGGGAGCATTAGGTAAAGGAGGAATGTTTAATTAGTTGTCATTTATACCGTGACCATATTTCTAACTGTTCAATTTATTGTTCTTTGCAGGTTTTCCATCGCAGAGGATATAGAGTGAGTAGTCGGTTTTCCTACTGTGTGGAGTTAGTTTAATTAGTTACTGCATCTTGTGCAGTATATCTACGTCCTGCAGGACTTCATATGCACTTCAGATATTAGTCTGTTGCCCACTGCCGCTCGCTCCCGTACTTGCTCTCGCGCACGTTCTCGTCGCAACCATAGCTGCACCCTCCCCCTGAAAAATTAACCTACCCCTTCTGTGTGTGTGTGTGTGTGTGTGTGTGTATGTGTGTGTATATATATGTATGTATATGTATATATATATATATATTGTACACGAACAGTGGCAGGTCTAACTCCTGTGCTGCTAAGCACCCCCACCCCCGTGCGGCCGCCCCCCCCCCCCCCCCCCACATAGCATTTAATGTTCAGGCCCTGGGCCCAGGTAGGCATGATGGAGCTGGCCCTGTAGGAGATTCCTTACCCCTGGTCATCTCTCAGGGTCCAGGGAGTCGGCAGGCTCTGAGTGGTGACTCCCTGACTCAGTCTGGCAGTATGGCTGGTCTTGCTGCATGCTGTGGTGGCGGGCTGGCAGTCAGGGCAGGAGGTCACAGTTGCATCAGGCTCAGGGAGAGACTGAGAGGCTCTGTCAGAGAGGACCTGGCTTTCTCTGCCCCCTACACAGCTACTGCTGCTTTCAGTTCCTGGCCCGGAGTTGTGGGAGGTGGGCTCTCTTGGCTGCTTCTCTCGCTCTCTCTCATTGGCTGGAGAGAGGTAGAAGCAGCAGAAAGAGCAAAGCTGATTGGAGGGGGGGGGGGGGGGAGTAGGAAATAGAAGCCTAGGGCTTCTTACAGAGCTGTCCGACATGCTACTCGGGGACCAGATTGCCTGTAGCCGCTGTGCACACATGTGCACGCAAGATCGCAGCATGTTAACTGTTTTGGACGGATGCCTAATTGAAAATACGGGCAACTACGGACAGTGGACAGTATTGTTAGCCAGGTATAGGTGCCCCCTGTATAGCTAGTCAGGTACAGTTGCTCCAGTATAGGTAGCCAGCTATTGGTGCCCCCAATATAGGTATACAGGTATAGGTGCCCCCAATATAGGTAGCCAGGTATAGTTGTCCCCAGTATAGGTAGCCAGGTATAGTTGCCCCCAATATAGGTAACCTTGAGGGTAGAGCAGCTGGCTCACACAGCGGTGGGGAGGAGGGATCGTCTCCCCCTCCATCACCTCAGGCCCTTCTGTGCACCTCCCTCCAGAATAAGAGCACTGGACATGCAGAGAGACTCACCTCTCTTGTGTTCCATGCACTAAAGCTCCACAACATGCCGGTCTTCTCTGTCTCTGCCGCTCAATCTACTTCTGCTAACCAGGAAGTAGAGTAAGCGGTGGAAACAGATAAGACTGGCACGCGTGAAGATCCAGCCCATGGAATGCGGAAGTGAGGTGTGTCTCCATGCATGTCCAGTGCTCTCATTCTGGAGGGAGGAGCACTGAAGGGCCCAACGTGAGGGAGAGGAATTGGGCCCTCCTCAACATGGTGCTCCCCCCTCCTGTGCTTCGCCCCGCAAAAATGGTCCTGGCCATCCCAAGCTTCTCCTTCCGGGGTCCCTCCGCAGTTTAATTCACTGCGGCAGTGTTTGTTACGGCCCCAATTGGCATGCTCCAATGTGCGTTCTGCATTCATCAGAACGCTCTAATGTGCACTCTGCATGGGGGTTAGGGTGCCGGTGAGTCACAGCTTTTGGCCTGTTTTGTAGACAAAGTATGTGGGGGAAGGGTGGGTGTAATGGATTGCGGAGATGCCGCCGCTCGGTCTGGCAGCGGGGCAGCCTTCTAGTGCACACAGATGGAGAGCTACGCGCACGCGCTAGAAGGCAAGCCCTTTATGCCAATAGGAGAGCGATTAGCTGATCAGGTCGATCAGCTGATCCCAGCACGCTTACTGATTGGCTGAGTGGCGCAGGGCAGCGCGGAGGAGCACTGCAGTATATATAGATCTTGCTGGTCAGTCTCTGGTTGTCTGCCGTTGCGAATACTTACGTGTGAGCACTCAGACCTCAGTCAAATCCCACAGTGTGTTAGAACCAGGTGGACCTGGGAATTCACACTTAGCCAGATTACTGCTGTGTTATACTTTAGACCAGTTCCGGGGTGTTGAGACCAAGGACCTCACACCCAAGTTTAGGATTACTGTGTCATTGCTGAGTTATTCTCTAGACTAGTTCCTGGGTGTCGAGACCACGGACCTCACACCTCAGACTAGGACTGTGCTTTATATCTGTTATGACTATTTGCTCTGTTGACCTTTCTCTTGCTTTCTGATTCGGTACCTCTGCATATCTGCCTACCTGTTGCCAAACCCTGCCTGTACCCGGTTACCGAATCAGCCTTCTGTCTCTGTACCTTATCTGCTCGTGTGTTGCCGACCTGGCCTGCCCGACCCTCCAGGCTGTCACTTATCCCTTAAGTGCTCAGTCTATCTGTACTAGCTGTGACACTATTCCACCAAGTGTCAGTTAGCTGTTAGGACTCCTGCTCCTCAGAGAGTCCGGCCTGCTAGCAGCCAGTGGCCTCTACTCCTCTAGAGTCCCCTGGCTGCAGTACAGTCTATTATCTGATCACCAAGTATCACTGGTTGCCAGGTTCTCTTTATTCCCTCTCTCAAGGAGATAGTCCCTGCACAGCCGAGGGCCACCTGCCCCTCAGGTGGTTCCTGGCCGAGCTGCCTGTGTCTCCCGCCTCATGGGAGATAGCCTACAGTTACACAAAACACTTACACTTCATTAGGTGTCCAGAGCTTAGTCATACTTGTATTATTGGTGAATCTGCAGATCATCCATAATCAAGTATACATCTGTATTATTGATGATTCTGCAGATCATCAATAATCAGATTCTCTTTGTGTGCTGACACCAATCGTTACAGTGGGCTTATGCGTAGGTGGAACTATCTGCTGCGATATTCGTTAGAAATCCTGGTTATGTCTGTCCATGTATGGAGCTGTCTGTGGTCTGGTGATAGCTGATGAGTTCTCTTGTTCAGCAGTCTAGGATGATAATAGAGATGGAGCAACACTTTCAATTTTTAGCAAGTATATTTCACAGTACAATTTTTGTGTTAAAGCGGATCCGAGATGAAAAACTAACTATAACAAGTAACTTGTCTATATATCTTATCTAAAGTTTAGATAGTTTATACAGCAAATCTAGCTGCAAACAGCTTTAATAGAATATTGATTATTTCTTCCTGTGATACAATGATGGCAGCCATATTGTTTGTAAACATTACCCAGAGGCCGGCTTATCTGCATCTTGAGCACTCAGCCTGTGAAAAAAACCTAATCCCCCCCTCCTCCTCCCTCCTCCCCTCTGCCTCTGAAATCAATGGCTAGTAACACCTCCCCCTCCTCCTGCCCAGACTGAGCACCCATGAGCCCTTGCTACTGCCAAGGCTCTCTGAAACCCTGTGGGCGTGGCTTGTTTTGTTTATAGGGAATTAGAGTATTAAAACAAAAACAAAAAAGTATTTGGCTTGAGGAATGCCCTATAAACAATAGGAAAGGAACACAATTGAGCAATGAGTAAAAGTTCACCTCAGATCCACTTTAAGTTAGACTCGGATTCAATTAACCTTTTGCCATTCATTTTCTCACAGGAGATGCTATTCCTTTTATCCCGAACATACTTTCTTGGTGTCTCCACTGCAGCATAACAGCTGAGCTGGATTGCTCTGCCCTCCAACCTGCTCAGCCTTCCACCCCAGCTGTTATGCTTCCATGTGGATAGCACTTAGGAAAGGAAGATCACCTTTTCATTTTAATATATTTAATTTTCCTCTTTTTTTCAGCAACTAGCAAGTGAAAAAGTAGTAAATATATCAGAAAAGAGATATAAAACATGAAATCCCACTTTATCTATTATCTAAAGTATTAAAGTGTACCTGAGAGCCGGATCAGTGAATAATGGCGCACAGCGACTATGCATAAAAATGGCGCCACATTACAAAGATACGCTTATCGCTATTTATCGTTAGTACAGCATAATAATGGTGCACAGGGAAAAAAAGAAGAAAAACGGCACACAGTGACGTTATTTATCAATAGTGGCACACACTAACGTTATTTATCAATAGCGCCATTCATATGCCAAACAGCAGACGTTATTTCGCACAGTAACGTTATTTATCAATAGCTAACCTACATAAGCCAAACTGCAGGCGTTATTTAATTGCAAAACGGTGAATGGATTTAATGTAACACTGTCAAGATTAGGTTTAGGCACCACCAGGGAGGTCTTAGGGTTAGGCACCACCAGGGGGGTGGTTAGGGTTAGGCACCACCAGGGGGGCGGTTAGGGTTAGGCAACGCCAGGGAAGTGGTTAGGGTTAGGCACCACCAAGGGGGGGTTTAGGGGTTAGGGATAGGTACAGAGAGGGCTCTATGTGTTAATGCTAATTTTCAATAAAATATACAGAGCTAAAGAACAATAAGGCTTTAACATTAAATAGCGATAAGCAACAAACGGATTAGCGGCAACACCGTGCGCCATTATTCACAGGCGCCATTTTCAGATGGATCCCCTGAGAGCAGCTAAAATAAAAAATATATACATACCTGGGTCTTCCACCAGACCCTCCCCTTCAGACCCTCACCGTCTTCGCACACTGCCTGGATCTTCCACAAGGCAGCCCAGTAATTTGGCCAGTCACCTTAGTTTGGCTACAGTAGTACTGTGCAGGTGCAGAACTCTCCCAGTGATTGAACCACAATGGGGCACGTGCGCATGGCCAGGCTGCGCATGCGCAGTGCGCTCCAATTTATGGCATAATTAGGGCACCTAACGGAAGATCTAGGGGGCATGGGAAGACAACGAGGGACGGATTAGCCTGAAGATGGCTGGAGGAAGCCCCAGGTATGTATATATATTTTTTTATTTTTGTTGATCTCAGGTTTCCCTTAAACACAGCGTAAAATGAATAGCTAAAACCATTTGACTGGTCTCCAAGGTACTGGAAGGGTTAACTTTAAGGTTACTTTAGCACTGTTGCATTGTGTTTCCTGAGGGGAAAAAAAAGACCACAATGGAGAGGGAAACGTCGCAACACACATAATGCCTGTGGTGCAACACATCCAGTGAAGCATATAGTACATAGAAATTATTCACTGCCACTTTTAACGTGTGTGTTCTGTGGTAACACACTTCATTTATCGTATTATGCCAGTATCTTGTGTGTTTGGTCCTCCTCCACACCTTCCCAGTGGAAGTGACTGCTGTGACAATGGTTGAGATCCACAGACATGTCTCCCAAGAGAACCACAAAATCCACAACGCCTGCAGTATTAGACGCTATGAGGCTACAAGGAGAGCTTAAGTTATTGATTGGCTACTACCTACTTACCTTTCATGTGACCAAAAACAATAAGACATAAAGCTGTCATGAGGCCTGGAACCCACTACAAATCGCTATTGCTAAACGCAATTGGTAGGGTTTTGTATGAGCGGTTTGTAAGCGATTTCATGAGCGATTGCAGAAGCGGTTTTAATAAGTGTCAGCTTTTTGCCAGCGATTGTGTAGCGATTAGCAATTAGCGTTTTTCATTCTGATTGGTCCTTTCAATTAATTTAAATATAAGTGGGTTTTGAAGAGCGATTATGCCAGCGTTTATATACTTTACATTGCAGAAACGCTAACGCTTGCCGCTAACGCTAATCACTAAAAATGCTGCATGTCTTGCGTTTGCGATTTTGGTAATAGCATTCGCTCCAGTGGAATTTGGCCCATTCATTAACATTAGCTGAGCATTCAGGGAAATCGCTAGCGGTTTGAATCACTCCCTAAACGCTCACAAAATCGCTCTAGTGGGTTCCAGCCCTAATGCTGGGTACACACGATGAGATTTCCCGTTCGATTTGCGGATCGATTCGATTATTTCAAACATGTTCGATTGGATTTCGATCGTTTTTTTCATGATAGGTATGCAAAATCGACGGAAAAAACGATCGAAATCCAATCGAACATGTTTGAAATAATCGAATCGATCCGCAAATCGAACGGGAAATCTCATCGTGTGTACCCAGCATTAGACTGGGGCACAATCTCGGCATCCACTGCACCAGGTATAAAAAGACAACCCACAGCATTTGGGCCTGGTCACATGACTGTGGAGCAGCCCAATTCAAGTAAATGGGGTCACCCATCTCCACCATCTCAAAATGCATCTGGACACTTTTTTTGATTTGTTTTTTTGCAGTGCTGCATTGCTTGTCATGTCTCCTTGTCCTGCTCGCTGTGCCCGCATCACGTGTAGTGCCGGGATTCCCCTTGCCTCTCTTTCCCGCTCGCTGTTTCCACACCATGTTCAGTGCCAAGGATCCCCTTGCCTCTCTGTCTCGCTCGCTGCATCTCAAATTTATGGTACTATCTAGTGGGGTCTTAAAACACAGCAAACAGGATATAGAGACAAGGAGATCCCGACACTGCACGTGAGGCTGACACAGCGAGCGGGACAGAAGGGCAAGGGGAGTCAGTCCTGGCACTGCACATGACGCTGATGCTTTCTCCGCTCCACCGAAGCCACCATAACCAGACAGGTCAGCAGTCATCCTATCACTGTGCTCTTGCTGTTGCTCATGACGAGGCTAGATGCTCATGGTGTTGCCAAGGAGGTGGGCACAGACACAGCAGGGGGAGGGGGGCATGGACACAGCACATGGGTGCAGGATTACTGCACAGATCAATCAGCTTAGGTCCAAATAGGGGTTGGGGAGGTGCAAATGACACTCTGCTTCCAATATGACGGAAGCTGCCTGATAAAGGGGACACATGTGGCTATAGGGAGTGGAGCTGCCTAATACTGGAAGCACATTTGGCTATTTATATTGGGGAGGGGGATACCTCATACTAGGGGCACACATCTGGTGCTATACTGGAGAGGGGGCTTATTTGCGGGTCAATTACTTTTTCCAGGTTTCTAAGGAAAAAATAGGAACCTTGACTTATACGCAGGTCATCTTATACACAAAAATATGCTGTAATCCTCTATAATAAAACCCAACTGTCTCTGCATCCCATCCCTGCACTTCCTGTTTGTGTGTGTGTGTGTCTCATGTTTTGCGCTACTGCTCATGTGCAGGGAGGGACGCAGAGACT
This sequence comes from Hyperolius riggenbachi, assembly GCF_040937935.1. NCBI lineage: Eukaryota > Metazoa > Chordata > Amphibia > Anura > Hyperoliidae > Hyperolius > Hyperolius riggenbachi. The sequence continues at coordinate 206,052,389 of NC_090656.1, forward strand.
GAGGAGAGCTGAGGGAGGACGGGCGGGTGGCCGGCAGGAGGGGTGCGTGCGCAGCGGGTGTGCGGCGTGCGTGCGCAGTGGGTACGCGCATGCGCGGTGGTCACGGGGAGAGTGAGAGGGAAGAAAGGGGAGGGGATTCAACACAGACCTAGAGCCCGTTTTAAAACGGGCTTAGGTCAGGTTTACTAGTCTTTGTATAAAATGCTGACTTTGTCTTTTCTACTATTAAACCCACAGGTGGTAAATAGCGGCCACCTACAAGATATTCAAATTGAATGCCTGACAGAGCGCCTCCGTGTGGGTGAGAAGATCACACTTGTTGTCCATGAATGAATGTGACACAGAAACATTTCTCCTGGTATAAAGGAATCTTCCCTGTTGATGAGGAAATAGACATCTGGTAGAATGGCTCTGGCTGTACATCCACCATCATCTTCGCATCAGAGGATTTCAACATAGACTGTACAATCAGATTGGACGTGGCTTATATCTATCAAACCGTTAAGCCTTTTCAACCTTTTTGCCTTGGATGAACCCTTTCAAAAATTTCCAGATCTCAGGGAACCTCCGTATTAAAGTTATATAAGGAGAGAAGGGATTTATTTTGTGGGAGGGGCATGGTCTTTAAAAGTGGTTCTACTACACCTCTATTATCATGCCCCTCCTCACAGTGTGCAGTATCCTAGTGCTCCCCTATAAAAGGGCTTCCATTACTTGTGCATGTCTTCCTGTCTTTATACATAAGCGGTTCCTTTTACTGAGCATGCTCAGTTCATGAACTCAGGCATGCTCGGTACAAATGTGCTCATTCACAACTATGACTGGTACGGAAATGCAGATGAATATGGGAGGACTCTATCAGGCCGCTGTATACAACTATCTGGCAGTCACATAAAAGAATAGTAATTACCGTATATTCCGGCGTATAAGACAACCCCCAACTTTTCCAGTTACAATAAAGAGTTTGGCATATACCGTATACACTCGAGTATAAGCCGAGTCTTTGAGCCCCAAAAAGTGCCCCAAAAGTGGGGGTCTCTGCTTATACTCACATCATGGTCTGAGCCAGGGTGCAGGAGTGACTGACGCTGTCTGTGCCCCACTCCCCGTCATATGTACTGGTGATGCTGCTTTATATAAAATCTCTCCTCTGCTCCTGGCTGCAGCGGTATGCGCCTGTGATAGTTTTCTTCCACTCACCAGTGTCTCTTCCGCCCTCCCGGCATGTGCGCACCAGTATAAAGAAGGGATTGCGTTCCCCCGAGTGTCCCCCGGGCAATTGCAGAGCGGCACCTTTGCACAGGGAAGCGTTCGCTTACCGATCCGTGTCGACAGGATTCAGCTTCACTTCTCTATCACAGATGCATCTCTATGATCCAGTGACGTGTGTAATGTGAGGCGCCACTAGAGGGCGTCATAGAGATGAGTCTGTGATAGAGAAGTGAAGCTGAATCCCGTCGGCAAGGATCCGTAAGTGAACGTTTCCCTCTGTAAACATGCCGCTCTGCAATTAGCCCGGGGGACGTGGGGGAACGCAATCACTTCTGTATACTGCCCTAACTGGTGCACACATGCCGGGAGGGGAAGAGACACTGGTGAGGAGGATGAAACTATCACAGGTGCATACCGCTGCAGCAAGGAGCAGAGGAGAGATTTTATATACAGCAGCATCACCAGTACATATGATGCTGCTTAAAGGAGCACGCTGTGCATCATTTTGCTTATGTCGGGGCCACTACAAGAACATATGCATACCCGCACGTGGCATCACTGATGCCTGTATGTAAACTGATCCTTTTTTAGGCCTGGGTAAATGGGAACAAATGGCCTCACAATGACCATGATTAGTGGGGTAGGTTATATGTAACAGTAATATAGTATGTGGTCATGGCTACCTCCTATTTGTAAAGATGTCAGGTGTACTGTAGTACATGGTGGTGACTGTCATCTACTATAGAGCTATCAGGTGTACTGTAATATGTGGCAGTCACTGACTCCACACTGTTGAGGTAATAGTTTATACATGTGGAATTTATACGATGAGTAACTCCTTCCATCAGGTAAAAAATAAACTGTAATCTGCAGCAGTGTCCGTCTTTACACTAAAAAGGACGCTGCATTTTCTACCCTCGGCCTATACTCGAGTCAATAAATTTGCCCAGGTCTTTTAGGTTAAAGTTGGGGGGTCGGCTTATACTTGGGTCGGCTTATACTCGAGTATATACGGTACTCGCCATGTAAGACTACCCCTCATCCAACACACACCAAGTCATCCTGGGAAAGGAAAAGAGATTGCGCTTTGCAATTTCATTACATAAACTGGCAAAACTTGCTGTAATCCCCATAGCTTCTTGCCGAGTGTCAGTCCATGGGCATGATTCACAGAGCTTTTTCCCCTGTTTTCCTCTGTCTCCACCTTATCAATGATGGCCCCTAAAGAGCAAAAATGTAATATAAATAGAAAAGTTGTATTGAAATGAAGGTAATCAGGAACAACTTGCTATGAATAAGTATTTTGATGGTTAATGTGCTAAAATGTCATTTTTATCACTTACATTATCACCAAGTTATTTTTGAGACTTCTGTAATCGAGTTCAGTGTGAGGGTTCCAGGTGTCATGTAGAGCTGTAAATGACCTGATGCTGCAATGTGCCGCTGAAAGAAAACATAGATCGCACTCTCTGTTTAAAAAAAAAAAACCCAACTCTTGTAATATCTTCTTGCGAGCAGCCGCTGACGCGGTTAGCAGAGTGGCTTCCGGGGTTACCTGACTGGTCATATGAACTCCACTGATGACACTAACACATGATGAGATTGCCGGGATGTATCGTGGAGCGCACACATCACCAGTCATGTGACCTGGAAGCTGCACTGCTACCAGCACGAGCTGCTGTTAGGAAAATAAGCTATTACAGGGTTTCTTTTTTTTAAAAACAGAAAGCGCGATCTATGTTTCTTTTCAGGGCACAGTGCAGCATCAGGTAATTTAAAGAGACACTGAAGCAAAAAGAAATGATCATATTATGAATTGGTTGTGTAGTAGGGGTAATTACTAGAACATTGGTAGCAAAAAAATATTCTCATTTTCATTTTCAGTTATACAGCTTTTTTTTAATAACATTGTATCATTCTCTAATACGGTATGTGCAGTTTACACATTACTCTGCATTGTAAAAGTTTTTACAGAACAAGCAGTGACCTTTTGTCCTGTCTAACTGTTCTCTGCAAAAGAAAAACACAATACAGCTGAGATAACCTAATCAGCAGTCAGAGCTCTCTGCCACTTTCACAGAGCTCAATGGCTATTTGCATAGAGATAACAACTGGAGTTTCTTAACTCTTCCTGTACTGGAAACAAATATTAGACTTATGCCTCTCTGCTGCTAATGTTTTATTTCTTAGCTGTACTTCCCATACAAATCATATCATTTTTTTTTCCACTTCAGTGTCTCTTTAACCTATTGAGGACTGCAGGGCTAAACTCCCCAAGTGACCAGGACATTTTTAGTAAAAAAGGCCACTGCTGCTTTAAGGCCAAGCTGCAGGGCCGCACAACATAGCACACAAGTGATTCCCCCCCCCCCCCTTTTTCTCCCCACCAACAGAGCTCTCTGTTGGTGGGGTCTGATCGCTCCCCCCTTGTTTATTTCTTTTAATAAATATTTTTGTTCGTGTTTAAAAAAAAAAAAAAAAAAACCTGTTCCTTTAAACCTCTTCCCTCCCTCCCCCCCCTCCCCCCAGCCAATCATGGCAATCAGCTCTCATAGGCTTCACCCTATGAGAGCCGATCGCTCTCTTGACCCCCAGGGGGGACAGCCATGTATGTATGTATGTATATGGTCGCAGCGCTGCACCATATAAATAGACGGCGATCACACCGTCTAACAGTCTCCCGAGCGGCAATAGCTGTTCGGAGACTGAAGGCGGGGTGGAGCTCCGCCCCCCTAGCAGGAGATGCGCGCACAGCCTGCGCGCAATCTTCTGCAAAACAGAGCCCCAGGACTTTACGCAAATTGGCGTTAGGCGGTCCTGGGACTGCCGCTGCGGCCACGCCCATCGGCGTGACACGGTCGGCAAGAGGTTAAAGCTCTGCATGACACCCGGCAGCTTCACACTGAAAAACTGACACCCAGCGTATAAGACAACCCCCGACTTTTCAGAAGATTTTTAAGGGTTAAAAAGTGGTCTTAGACTCTGGTCTATATGGTAATTGGGAATGGGAGGGGCGCTGGAGGAAACAGAGCACAGAAAGGTAAGGTAAACTAAAAGGAGAGTACCACATAATTACATTTAACCCGTTCCCATCCTTTTCTCCAATCTCTCACATCCCCCAGCACATGGATTTTTCTGGTGTGCTGGAGGGGACGTGGGTGAATGGCAGAGCAGGATCATCCACCAGGCAACCTAGGAAGGTGCTTGGGGCCTAGTGGGTGTCAAGAGGCTCACCTGCCACCTTCTTCACCTTTACCTGCCTTGCTGCACTTCAGCTTACCAAAAGGACCACATGGGAGCCCCAAATCTACTGCCTTGCCTAGGGCCCTATTACATCTTAATCCATCTCTGGTGATTGGGATTTGTGGTGGCGGCAGTGATCTGGACGGCCTGTACTTTCTCGCACTAGAGCGAGGTGGGGACTCAGAATCAGTGGGGAGTGCCAGCTTATGTGCTGTAGCTCCTCCCCCTTGCATGCATGCTAAAGTAATTTCATTATTACATGGTGCTGGAAAAAATCTAAATGTCAGATCCACACAGGGTGATAAGCCCAAATGCGCCCAATTAATATTTACAGCAACAAAAAGAGGGCAAAAAAGCTGTGCACAAGTAGCAGGCTCTGCACTGTGGAGTGCAACTCACCAATCCAAGTAGTTAATGCAATGTAGTATAGAAGAAGAAAGCGGTGGTGCACTTCCAGATAAAACGTCACATTTATTGGAATCCATTAAAAGGCACTACAGCTATCATTGTAAGAAACCGATGGAGAGAGGTACAGGCTAGTGGGAACGGTCTACAGCCGTTTCGTGCCGTTAGAGTCTGTGGTGCATCATCAGGACGATAATGATGCGCCACAGACTCTAATGGCGCGAAACGGCTGTAGATCGTTCCAACTAGCCTGTACCTCTCTCCATCTGTTTGTTACAATGATAGCTGTAGTGCCTTTTAACGGATTCCAATAAAGGTGACGTTTTATCTGGTATAGCACCAACGCTTTCTTCTTCTATACTACAGCCCACGTAATATTTTATATTAGGTGGCACAGCGGTGAGGGATGGGACCCATGGGGATGAGAGTGTTGGACATAGATTGATCTGTAGAAGATGACGCTGTGCAGGATTTTGGCCTACAACTACTACATCTAGCAGCAGCCAATTTTCCTAGCCAGGACTACGTCTGACATTGGTCCTTTAGCAGAAAATGGGAACATAGAATTAGGAAGGGTTCAAACCTATTCTAAGAAGTGCACTGCAGGCATCTTCTAAATGCTCTTAGGCAGGGAGCACACTTGTCCTTACAGTTTTGTGGATATTTTCTGGTGGTGTTTGTGTTTTTTACATGCAATTTTTTCGCTTATGATTTTTTTGGATTGCAAAGATATAAATTGAAATGGGATACTGTATGTGCACCATGTGCGGAAAATAGCAGAAGGTCGTCTGATTTTAAACGTGGAAAAAAAATGCAGATGATAAATGTGAAAAATATGCGATTCCCGAATGGGCCATTGACTTCAAATGGCCAGTGTGGTTGCACAGGGGTCAAATAAGTGTGCTCCCTGCCTTGCTGCTGCCCTCAAGATGCATTCTATTAACTCAGGTGTATGGCAACACATCTGCTGTGGCTGAAAAAAAATTGCAGGTTGGGTTTATCCATTGCAATAGCACTGCTGTACCATTTCCTGGTATGGATGGTAGTGGAACAGTAGACTAGAAGAGTAAACTCAATGCTTTTTTTATAAGCACTTTTACTCATTTTTATTTTTTTTGCCTGTTTTTTTTCAGAGAGTAGATGTGTTTCTATTCTTCTCTGCAGCTATAATTATTTTCCATTACAAGTCATTTTGCCACTGTGCCCCTCGATTAGGTGCTCATACCTAAGGCACTTAGTTAATGCACTGCCGTGAGGTTGTCCTGAAGAAGTGGGTAGGACCCCGTGAAACGCGTTGTCTATTTTAAGTGCTTCAATAAACTTTCTACAGGTAAGAAGACCTACACTAAGAGCTAAGACTGACACTGCCTCTCCTTTTTAAACTGTTTTTAACTCTTTTATATATATTGGGTGCCTCCAATGGTGTTTTGTTTGTAAAGTCCTCTGATGGTGAGGGCTGGGATTGGTCTCTGGGATTGGTCCCTATCCTCTAACACTAGGGATCATCTCCTACCATTAACCATCGTTTGCCATAGTTTAGTGAAACAATCTGTTTTCCCGGATGCTACATGATGATACTGCTGGAGTTGGCTGTGTTCTGTTTTTGTACTCTACTTGGGCTCTAAATGCGGTGCAATGACAAATGAACACAAAGTCAAAAGCTTTTTGGGCAGTAGCAGAAAAGTGTTAAAATGAGGCTAAACAAGCCTACAAGCCTAAAAGCATGCATCTGAACCAGCTCTAAAGGACCCACAGCAGGCTGCATTGACTCTCACCTACCTATCCAGTGACCTCTACTCAGTTATATATAGAAGCAAGAAGACCTGTGTCAAACATCCTTCCCCCCCGCCATGCCGTGAATTCATGATTTTGTAATTGCCATACAAACAGTAATTTGGAATTCCGTAAGCAAAACTTCCATCACGGAATTTCGCATTTCGGGGCAAATTTGTGTTTAAAACGAGAGGGATGAGCAGCCCTAACGGGGCTTAAGGCATAGCCCCCAACCATCCCATTTTTGTCGGGATTCTCCTGATTGTGGGGGGCTCTCCCGTTATCCCGGTATGAGCCCCCCAAGTCCCGGGCGGCTGTCAGTGTTGACAGCCGCCCGTAACAGGAGGGGAGCAGCACAGTGGAGGGAGAGCTGTGGGCAGCGGTGGAGAAGGGGGGCCATCTCCCCCCTTCCCTCACCTTAGGGTGCTCTCCCTCCCTCGCTCTCCTCTCGCAAACTAAGTGCAGTGCCGTTTGGTGGCAGCGGGCGGGACTTACCTTCCGTGTCGCTCCCAGCGCCAGAAGTTCTGGTGCCGCAGCCGCTGCTCTGGTCTGGATCAGACCAGAGTAGCGGCAAATCATCCCGCGCCTGCGACGAGACCAGACGGAGATACGGAAGGTAAGTTCCGCCCACTGCCAGCCACCGTACTTAGTTCCGGAGGAGAGAGCGAGGGAGGGAGAGCACCCTAAGGTGAGGGAAGGGGGGGGGCATGGCCCCCCTTCTCCGCTGCTGTGCCCACAGCTCTCCCTCCCCCGGCGCTGCTCTCCTCCTGCTGGGGGGGGGGGCACCTGGCTACCTATTCTAGGGACATATACACCTGCCTACATATACTGGGGACATATACACCTGCCTATATACTGGGGACATATACACCTGCCTACATATACTGGGGACATATACACCTGCCTATATACTGGGGACATATACACCTGCCTACATATACTGGGGACATATACACCTGCCTATATACTGGGGACATATACCCCTGCCTACATATACTGGGGACATATACCCCTGGCTACATATACTTGGCACATATACCCCCCACTACATACACTGTGGACATATACCCCTGCCTATATACTGGGGACATATACACCTGCCTATATACTGGGGACATATACACCTGCCTACATATACTGGGGACATATACACCTGCCTATATACTGGGGACATATACACCTGCCTACATATACTGGGGACATATACACCTGCCTATATACTGGGGACATATACCCCTGCCTACATATACTGGGGACATATACCCCTGGCTACATATACTGGGCACATATACCCCTGGCTACATATACTGGGACATATACCCCCTGACTACATATACTGGGACATATACCCCCTGACTACATATACTGGGACATATACCCCCTGACTACATATACTGGGACATATACCCCCTGACTACATATACTGGGACATATACCCCCGACTACATATACTGGGACATATACCCCCGACTACATATACTGGGAACATATACCCCCTGACTACATATACTGGGAACATATATCCCCTGACTACATATACTGGGACATATACCCCCTGACTACATATACTGGGCACATATATCCCTGGCTACATATACTGGGGACACTGGCTGTTTGTCATTATGTGCATTTACTAGTGAAAAGCTGTCTCTTCTGTGGATTTACTGGTGAAAAGCTGTCTCTTATTATATGCATTTACTGGTGAAAAGTTGTCTCTTATTATATGCATTTACTGGTGAAAAGCTGCCTCTTATGTGCATTTACTGGTGAAAAGCTGTCTCTTATGTGCATTTACTGGTGAAAAGCTGTCTCTTATTATGTGCATTTACTAGTGAAAAACTGTATCTTATTATGTGAATTTACTGGGGAAACGCTGTCTCTTATGTGCATTTAGTGGGGAAACACTGTCTCTCATTACATGCATTTACTTGGGGAAACGCTGTCTGTCATTATGTGCATTTACTTCATATTTTTTTATGTAACTACATTAGCTGGTATAACTACATTACAGTCAACCCCATCCACGGGCAGGGTATATGAGGGATATATTTATTAAAAAATATAAGTGCATCAATATTAAAAAAAAAATCTTCATAAAAACTTTATGGTAGGAGTGACTAGGGGATGTGTTGGGGTGTGGTTAGGGTGTGTGTTGGGTGTGTGTTGGGTGTGTGGCTAGGGGTGTGGCCTGTGTGCCGATTTCTAATTTTAACATGTTGGAAGGTATGCTTAAGGTATACCCAGGTAAGTATTGTATCAGAGACAGAGGCAAAGGTTTTCCGCACCCAGGGACAAAGTTTTCGCGCCCCCTCTGGACATGTCCACACATCTGAATGTGGTCGTGGGTGGAGTGAAATGTACAAATGCGGTTTAGATAGCTAGATGTATCCCCCTGCACCCCTTTACATTGCCAGATGTGCCCTGCTTTTCCTGCTGCTATTAATGCTTCTGCACTCTGCAGAGAGAGGGAAATATGCAGGGGAACTTCAGGCAGCCAGCGAGCCGCCTCTCACGCATGTGGGGGTGCAGTGGCTGTGCTGAGCGCCCTCACAGTGCTGTGCCTGGGGACATGTGTCCCCTCTTGCCCCCCCCCCCCCCCCCTCCAGTTACGCCTCTGACCAGAGATACTCCTCGTCTCTGGTACACTTTAAGCTCACAAGGGCTGGGCTCTCTCACCCTTTCGTGTCTTGGAAATTGCTTTACATTTTGATCATCATGTTACATTTGTCATTGTAATTGTGTCTACCCATGCTGTATTATTTACCAATGTTAATATATTGTGCATGCCATTGTCTGTATTATTATGCACCCCATGTTTGTTTCTTACTCTGTACAGTACCATGGAATATGTTGGCACCAATAAATAAATCAATAATAATACAAATAATTATCAATATGCACTTTTACAGCACTGACATGTTCTGCAACACTTTACTAGTGTTGAGCGAACAGTGTTCGCCACTGTTCGTTATTCCCCGAATATTGGGGTGTTTAGGTTCGGCTCGAGCTCAGCTGAACAGCGCGGTCTCCTCCCCTCGCTTATTGGTGCCTTCAGGCAGCCAATAAGTGGCGACTATGCTTTTTTGCGCAGCTATGGTCACACAGCCTAGCTGGCTGTGATCATAGCTGTGATTGGCGGAGCGGGTCACGTGATCGGGTATATAATACCCGAAGCGCGGCTCGCTCCGCCGCCATTCGCATTTGGGTTTAGCTTGGGGTAGGTAGGGAGTGACTAGGACGGAGAGAGACAGAGCGGTTAGGTGCCAGCTAAGCCAGCCACAGTGCCCCAGCCTCACCACCACTGCCAGCAGCAGCCTCAACACTGCCAGCGGTCCAGCAGCAGCCACAGAGCCCCTGCCTCACCACTGCCAGCAGCAGCCACATAGTCACTGCCTCACCACTGGCAGCAGCCACAGTACCCCAGCCTCACCACTGGCAGCGGCCCAGCAGCAACCACAGAGCCCCTGCCAACCTCACCACTGCCAATGGTCCAGCAGCAGCCACAGAGCCCCTGCCTCACCACTGCCAGCAGCAGCCACAGTGCCCCAGCCTTACCACTGGCAGCAGGCAGCCACAGTGCCCATAAAAAACACAGTTTATAGCATTGTACTGTTGCTCACTCTTGTAAAAAAAAAAAAATACTTTCAGTGCCAGCTGGGATCAGCTGTGCCCACAAAAATAAATGTATTTCATTTTTCTTTGTGACAATTAACGACTACTATGAAGAAATCCATTGAAAGAGGGAGGGGCAGGGGAAGTGATGTTTCCCGAGACGGTCCACGTGGAGGCCGTGTTTGCGCACCAAAGAAAACCCACTCAATACCGCCCATCTTGTATGGGAATAAACAACCCTCAATAACCCACAAGAACGGGACCAGGTAGTTAATTGGTTGACCTCTCAAGCATCCAGCAGCGGGTTAAGCACCAGCCCATCCTTGTCAGGCATGAGGTCCTCTGCCAGTTACCAGGAGCCAGTGGGCACAAACGTGTCACAACCGGCAGCTACACCATGCACACAATGGCCACATACCACCGACTCCGAGCCTGACCAATTGTTCCATGACACAAGGGGATATTCGCAGGAGCTATTCCACCCCCAACATGTGCAACCTTGCATCTGTGAAAGGTCAATGGAACAGCCACAAATCTTGTGCCTGGATTCACAAACAGTGGATACTGAAAATGCACCAATTATTACTGAAAGGCAAAGAGTACGAAGACACCCAAATCTCGCAATGTGCGCAGGAATTTGAATCGCAGGAGGTCTGCCAAGATGAGGAAGAGATGGGATTGTGGTGCGCAGAGGTTGTTCTGACTGGGAGCTCTACTCCAGTGCACACAAATGAGATGGAAGAGGAGGTTACGGACGATGAGTTTGCAGACCCGACATGGGAAGCAGGCCATCGCCGTTGGCAAAGCACTACAGATGAGTCGTCTGAAGAACCCACTGCTGCAAGAGTTCAGGTTGTGCCACAAATCAGGGAATATCGACCACAACAAGCCCCCAATGAGACGCAAAAGAGCCATGCGCCAAACTCCCCAGCAAAGCAGTAGGTCCTCAAAAGTCTGGTCTTTTTTTGAAGACAGCAGGGAGGATGTAACCAAGGTGGTTTGCAAGGTGTGCAGGTCCACAATGAGCAGGGGAAAAAATGTCAACAACCTCACCACCACCAGAATGTGCCGGCATATGGAAGCCAAACATTGCAATCTGTGGGCAGACACACAAGGCCAGGGTACCGGCTCGCTTCCAGCCCCCAGCAACACTGCCTCCATTTTGGACACCAGACCCTCCTCAGCAGCCTCAGGCATCGTTATAGATAGGTATATCCGCCTCTCGACAGCAAATGCAGACCGTCTGACACAAATAAAAATGAATAATTCGTGGATTGGAACCGACTTCGCAACACCCCCCGACCAACCACCATGAACATCTGTGCTGGGTTAGCGTTGCCGGCCCCAGATAGGAATAGGACTGCTTTTCAGGAATATCTCCTTTGTATAATATTTTTCAATGCTTGGTGGCAAAATGCATTGGTTTAAAGTGAACCTGAGGTGAGAATGAGATGGAGGTTGCCATATTTATTTCCCTTTAAACTATACCAGTCACCTGGCACTCATAATGATCTATTTGAACGCAGTGGTGTGTGAATTCAACCAGAAAGAAGTATGCAGGTAATCTTGCCAGGTCGGACATTGTCAGAAACACCTGATCTGCTGCATGCTTGTTCAGCGTCTATGCCTGGACGTATAAGAGGCAGAGGATTCTGCAGGACAACCAGGCAACTGGTGTTGCTTAAAAGGAAATAAATATGGCAGCCTCCTTGTCACTCTCACCTTGGGTTCACTTTAAGCATGCATTTTGTCCTCACGCAAGGCCTGGGTTGTGTCACAAAGCGTGGCCTTGTTCTCCTGTACCTCCTCTTCCATCCTGTGTGCTGCTGGGTTAGCGTTGCTGGTCCTATTAGTACTAGGACAACTTTTCAGGATCTCATTTGTATACAATTTATAAATGCATGGCGATAAACTGCATTGGCCTAAGGGCTCGTTTCCACTATTGCGGTGCAGAATCGCCTGAATTCCACCGCTGATGAAATCGCATGCAGATGCGATTCCGCATGCGTTTTTTGCCGCGAATTCGCATGCGAATTCGCATAGGTGAGGGTATATGCGATTTTAACCATGTCACTGCCTGTGTGAATTTACATTGGTACCTATGCGAATTCGCATGCGAATTCGTGGCAAAAAACGCATGGGGAAAACGCATGCGATTTCCCTATTAAATACATTGTGTGCGATTCGCCTGCATTCCACACGCGTGGAAACAGGCCCATTCACTTATATTGTCTATGCGAATCCGCATACGCAAGACGCATGCGGATTCGCGATAGTGGAAACGGGGCCTTAAGCGTGCAGTTTTTCCCCATACATGTATGCCTTTTTTTGGGAGTTTTATTGGCAGTCAAGTATAATTGGCCAACAAGAAAATGATGTGCAATCTTGCGCTAATCACACGAGGCTTAGAGGGTATATAATGCAGTCACTAGCAGCTCCTTGATCCTGGCTGAAGGAATAACTGGTAGTGGAAAAAGAAACAAAAAAGGAGCGCTACGTAGTGCATTAAAGTTCTTTTAATCCTCAAACACACAAAGTATTAAAAACACTGACTAAAAGACAATAATACATGACCATGGGCTGAAAACCCTGTAAGACAACCATGGGTGGCAACCCGTTCCTCCTCTGTGGTCTGCAGTGGATGGCTGTCCCAGCTGGTGGTGGACCTCACGACACTTTTCGGCGCATCCACGCCTTTATCAAGTCACTTGATAAAGGCGTGGATGCGCCGAAACGCGTCATGAGGTCACTGCACACGGGCACCAGAGGGAAGGCACCCATTGTCCACCACCAGCTGGGACGCCCGTGCACTGCAGGCAACAAAGGAGGAACAGGCTCGGTGTTCGGCCGAATATGCCGAACATCCGAACCATGTTCGGCCGAGCCAACCCGAGCCCGAATATCTGGTGTTTGATCCACAATACACTTTACGGACTACACAGTCAAGTCACTGACTTTCCGCAGAGGAGCTCATAATCTAATCCCTACCATAGTCCTATTCTAATGTCCTACATTATTATTTTTTATTGTTATTATTATTAATATGTAATATAGCACTCACATCTTCTGCAGCACTTTACAGAGTACATAGTCATGAGTCATGTCACGGACTGTCCTCAGAGGAGCTCACAATCTAATCCCTACAGGGGCAAACCCAGTATTTTCAAGGAGGGGATTCCTGAAAGGTCTCCCTAAACCACACACAATATAGTATAATAATATGGTAGGACATCATGCTGGGTACACATAATGGCCTCAATTCACTAAGATTATGCTGGAGATAATAAGGCAAGAGATAACTTGCCACCACACAGTAAGAGTTATCTTATCTCTTCATTCCTTAAGTTACCTCCTCTGTAGTTATTTTCACATGCAGTTAATTAACAGCCGTTAGAATTCTGGAGTTATTTTAAAGATTGACGAGTTAACTTAAAGAGAAACTTCGACCAAGAATTGAACTTTATCCCAATCAGTAGCTGATACCCCCTTTTACATGAGAAATCTATTCCTTTTCACAAACAGACCATCAGGGGGCGCTGTATGGCTGATATTGTGGTGAAACCCCTCCCACAAGAAACTGGGTACGTACTCCTGGCAGTTTCCTGTCTGTGAACCTTGTTGCATTGTGGGAAATAGCTATTTACAGCTGTTTCCAACTGCCAAAAAAGCATGCAGCAGCTACATCACCTGCCAACAGTAAAAATGTCACCATGTAATAAATGTCACCATGTAATAAATGTCAGAATGTAAATCAGGGATTTAAAAGATTTTACAATGGGCAAACACTGAATAAATCATTTATACATAATTTTTTGTAAAAATGAAGCCCTTTTTTTAATTACATTATTTTCACTGGAGTTCCTCTTTAAAGACAGAAGAGTTAACTTTAGGTTTGCCTGGGGTAAAAAGTTTCCAGATCCTGAATACTACATGCCTCATCACCATGGTGATAACAATAGAAACGTTATTAACCTCCTTAGCGGTAACCCTGTGCTATAAACGGGGTAGCCGCAGCGGCGGATCACATGGCCCCAGGACAATTTGGTGTTTTTTTTAAAGTTGCTATATGCTTCAGCTAGCGGTTTGCTAACTAAGCGTATTCTCAAAGTTTCTCCGGTCCCCGCGATCGGCCGCAATAGCTTCCGGTATATGTACCCCCCAGGGTTCCCACGCAGGCGCAGCCACCCAATCGGCTTCAGGCTTTGCGATGACGGCGATCAGGATTGCGGATGACGTCATGACGTCATCTCCGATCGTCGCCACAGCAACGCCGGAAGCCGATCGGGAAACTGTGCTTTTCGTGGGATAGTGGCGAGGATGGATTGATGGCACTATGGTGGCATTAGCAGCTGACCTTGAAGGGCATGTTGGCTGGCTGTCCATAGCTGGCGATACATGGCGCCGGACACTGCCCCCAGCTGTTTCTGAGGACGAGCTCCCTCTGCTTCTTTCATGGACTCGTCTCCTCCTACTCCTCTCTGACTTCCCCTCTGAACTGTCCCCCTGGTCATCTCCTCTATTGGGAACCTACGTGGCATCCGTATAATCGTCATCATAATGCTCCTGCCCAGCTTCGCTTTCCTCAGACACCTCCACAACTGCACCAACACCAGGTACTTCATCATCCCCCTCCTCACAGGTTACGTCCATACTATCGCCACCTAACTCAGATGTATGAGGTGGTGTAACTTGCTTAGCGCCCTCATCTTGTTGTATTGGCTGTGAATCAGTGATTTCCACACCAAATAACTCCTGCGAGTTGTGTTGTGTTCGCGTGTTGTGTTAGCGTGTTGTGTAAGGCCCGGTTCACATTAGCATTATTTTGCAGACTGCAGCCGGACCGCATACAACAGAAACGGAACGGACGAGAAAGGGTCCAATGTTAATCAATGGATCCGTACGCACTTGTCCGTTCCACCGGATCCGGAAGCGTTTTGCGGTCCGGCCTGCGTTCCGGAATTTTCCAACACGCTCCAATTTTCCTGACTGGTACCTCCGTCCTCCGATGCCGGAACGGATACGGACAAAAAACCCAGCACAACAGGAACCAATAGAAAACAGAAGTGTCACAACACTCTGCCTGATAAAAGCAGGATGTTCTATCCCACTTCCTGTGTGTTTTCAATGGTACAGGTGGCCATCTTGGATAGTGACACATGTGCCCAGCGTTGTGTGAGTGGGACAGCTCCCAGTTTCTCATAGAGCTGTTCGGGAACATGGCAGAGCTCAGGGAATACTCCATTGAGTACCTGATTGTCTGCCCTGTGGGACATGGGGCATCCAGACCACAGTAATGTACGGCTGTGTAGGAAGCTATGGCATCAAATCGCCAAGGAATATGTGGAGGGGTTTGACGACCTGAGTCCGAGCAAAAAAACGTTAGGTGTACAACAATTGTTTTGGGGAAGGGGGGGGGGGGGCTCGTGGTTTTTCATCTGTTTTGTTTGCTTGTAGTGTGTTTCAACTTGCCCACCCACCCGTGGCCCTGCCACGTTCAGTGCCACCTTTGTATCATGCATGTGTCTGGGCCGCAGGTGCAAGACACGCATGCTCTGCGCACACACACACACACACACACACACACACACACACACACACACACACACACACACACACACACACACACACACACACACACACACACACACACACACATTTATTAAGAAGAACATTACAAATTACCAAAAATAAAACCATGTATACATAAAATAAAACCAAGTTTATACATATTTACAAAATTGCTTGTCCCTCAGGGCTCACAAGGTAGTCTGCCAATCTGTCCCTATTTTGAAGGCAGACTGTTCGGGGCCTTGTAGCATACCTCATTGGCTGCAGTGGAAGCGCATTTGGCGTGTCTGGAAAGTCCACTTCCTCCTGGCGATCAAAGTTGTGGAGGATGAATGCTGCCTTCACAACATCGACCGCGTTAGCCGGTTTCAGCAGCAATGGCGTGTGGAACATCCTCCATTTGGACACCAGGATCCCAAATATGCATTCCACCATTCTTCAAGCACAGCTCAGCCGAGCATTGAAGTGGGTCTGCCTTGCACTGAGTCCCCTGTCTGGGTATGGCCGCATCACGTTGCCAGACAAGGCGAAAGCCTCGTCTCCAACAAACACAAAGGGGTAGGCGGGTCCCCTTCTCCCAGGCCACGGTCTGACTCTGGGTAGATGCAGTGTTCCTTCCTCCATCCGCTGGAACAGGGTCGTACGTTGGAGTATTCAAGAGTCATTGGAACTTCCATACGACCCCACATCCACATAGACAAACTTATAGTCTGCATCCGCCACAGCCATTAGGACAATGCTAAAGTATTTTTTATAATTGAAGTAATGGCTGCCACTCAAGGGTTTTTGAATCCTGATGTGTTTGCCGTCCAGCGCACCAACACAATTTGGAAACTTGCACACGGTCAAGAAGAGCTGGGCGATCTCCTCCCATTTCTTGGTGTCTGGCACAGGCATATATCTGGCCCTCAGCCTTCTCCATAGGATTCTGGAGGTCCTAACAACAATGCCCGCCACCGTGCTCTTCCCAATCCGGAATGTGACATGTAGCGATGCATAAGTTTGTCCAGTCGCCACGTACCTACAAGAGAGATAAATCAAATTTAATTTTTTTGTCTTTGCAGTGGAAAATTCAAAACAAGATGGCGGAGCATCAGGGACGCCTACGTCAAAGACCTTAGGCTGACCAACAATAGAGGTGTACCGAATGGTTGGTCGACAAACGGTTCCAGGTGAACTTCGGGTGGTTCGCCTTCGCCGGCGAAGGCGAACTTTTCCGGATGTTCGATTCGCCCCATAATGCTCTATGAGGGTCAACTTTGACCCTCTACATCACAGTCAGCAGGCACATTGTAGCCAATCCAGTTACAATAAGCCCTGGAGCCCCACCCCCCCTTATATAGGGCAGGCTCCGGCGGCCATTACACTCACTCGTGTGCCTGCTGCTAGTCAGAATAGGGCGAGCTCCTGCAGACTTGTTCTCCTAGGGACAGATTAGTCAGGCTCTTGGCTTGTTAATTGCTCCTGGCTGAATCTTATTGCTTTAATAGCACCCCTCATTCAACAGCTCTTTTCAGAGCTAACCCTGTTGTTGTGATATATATTTTTTTTCTATGTGTTAAACTGACACTTGTGTTATTGCATAGACAGCATTGCAAATTCATACTATGTGTGTGCCACTGCCAGCAGCACATTCAGTGACTACCTGTGTGTGTGACAGGGAGCTGCACATTGTACTACACAGTACTGCATATACCTACTACTAGTACCTGTTGTGTTTCGTTAACCCACCTCATCACTGCATATACCTACCTTTGTGTTCAGTGAACCCACCTCACTGCATATACCTTTTGTGTTCAGTGAACCCACCTCACTGCATAGAACTACCTTTTGTGTTCAGTGAACTCACCTCACTGCAGATAACTACCTTTGTGTTGAGTGAGCTCACCTCACTGCCAGGCATGCTCAGATGTACCAAAATTCGGTTCGGGTACATTCAAATTCGGGTCCGCATGACATTCGGATTCAAATTCGCCTTCGATCGCAAAATTCGATTCGGATTCGGTTCGGGTGTCGGTCTCAAAATTCAGTAAAAAATTAGTGGGTGGGACCACTGACAGCAGGAGGATAAAAATCAGCGCGGCGTAATATGTTGCTGCTTTATAAATACAATAAATACATAAATAAATTCATAAATGAATAAATAAATAAATGCAGCAGGCCAGCAGCAGCAGTAGGAGGAGGAGTGACGTGTGGCACTGGCAGCAGGCAATTTATTGTGTGGACCCTGGCGGTGGGACCACTGACAGCAGGAGGATGAAAATCAGCACGGCGTAATATGTTGCCGCTTTATAAATACAATAAATAAATAAATTCATAAATAAATGCAGCAGGCCAGCGGCAGGAGGAGGAGGAGTCACGTATAAATACAATAAATAGATAAATTCATAAATAAATAAATGCAGCAGGCCAGCAGGAGGAGGAGGAGTCACATATAAATACAATAGATAGATAAATTCATAAATTCATAAATAAATAAATGCAGCAGGCCAGCAGCAGCAGGAGGAGGAGTCACGTATAAATATAATAAATAGATAAATTCATACATAAATAAATGCAGCAGCAGCAGGAGGAGGAGTCACGTATGGCATCAGGCAATGTATTGTGATTCCCAGGCACCTCATGTCCTCCTCTCGCCGACAACAGGTGCCAGGAACGTGCCTTTTATCCAGGCCTGGTTAATCTTCAAAAATTTCAGTCTGTCCACGCCCTCTGTGGACAGACGAGAGCGCTTCTCGGTGACCACGCCACCGGCCACATTGAAGTACCTCTCAGACAGCACGCTGGAAGGGGGGCAAGACAATACCTCCAGGGCGTACTGCACCAGCTCCCTCCAGATGTGCAAGCACTCCACCCAGTACTCCATGGGGTCCCCAGACTCCGTGCTGCCGGTGTCAAGCCCATTGCAGGACCCCATGTATTCGGCCACCATCCGGGTCATGCGCTGGCTGTGATTCTCAGAGAAGGTGGCTGCTGCACACACCTCCTCTCTCGGCTGCTGTACCGGCATGTAGAACGTCTGCGCCAATGATAGCAGGTCTCCTGGGCACCTGACACTGCTGCTGGCCGCAGGCACCGGCTGCTGTGCTGGCTGCTGGACAGGGACAGAGGGGGTGGAAGGCGGGGGGAAGGCTTCCTCCACTCGCCGAACAAGGATCTCCCACAACTCCCTTGCTCACTACTCATGGTCTGTAGCAGGCAGAAACTGATCCCACCTCCCCCTCAGCCGTGGGTCCAGGATCATGCAGATGCAGGCGTCCTCCCTCGCTTGCATCCGCTTGACCCTGGGGTCTGTGCACAGACAGCGCAGCATGTGCACTGCCATAGGGAACAGGGTGGACCGCCCAACAGAGACATCAGGGTCCTCCTCCTCTGGCCCCTGAGCCTCTTCCTCCTCTCTCCACCCTCGCACCACTGCTGCTGCGCTCCGATGTTCCCCCCAGCACCTCCAACTCCTCCTCCTCCAGGGACTCAAATACCTGCGCAGGCGGCTGCTGTTCCAGCTGCTTCAAAGCCTCCTCTCCCAAATCCACCAAATCGCCAAGTTCCCTGATCAGCAGGCAAACAAAGGGCACCCACTGGCAGAGGGATGCCCGTTGTTCACTCACCAGGTTGGTTCCCTGCAGGAAGGGAGCCAACACCAAGCAGACCTGCTGCATCTTCCCCCACTGTGCGTTGGTGAGTAGCTGGAGTTTGGCGGTGCTGCTGCTGCCGGTGCCGGCGACAGTGGCATCATAGATGTACTGGTTGACAGCCCTCCTCTGCTCAACCAGCCGCTCCAACATCGCCAGGGTGGAGTTCCAGCGAGTTGGCACATCTATGATGAGGCGGTGTCGTGGAATGCCCTCCAGCTGCTGGATCTCTGCCAGTTTTGCAGCGGCAGCTGCTGATTTGCGGAAAGCGTGCACAATTTTCCGCACCGCTTCTAACAGCTCCTGCATTCCCAGGTAGGTGCGCATGAACTTTTGCACCACCAGGTTCAGGACGTGAGCCAAGCAAGGGACGTGGAGCAAGTCTCCACTGCTGATAGCAGACAGCAGGTTGGCGGCATTGTCGGACACCACCAATCCCACAGTAAGGCCTCTGGGGGTCAGCCATGTCCTCTCCTGATCCCTGAGGTCCCGGAGCACGTTGGATGCAGTCAAGGAGTTTTTCCCCAGGCTTTTCATCTCCAGCAGCACTTGGCAGTGGTGGGCCTTCACGCTGCTGGAGAGACGGGATCACTTGGCGGCGGGAGCTGCTGCTTCTCCCCTGACCCCGCACGGTGGCACCACATAGTGGGAGACTGGTGCCGCTGCTGCTGTGCCCGAGGGTGGACCTGCTGCTTCCTCGCTCAGGCTTTCCACCAGGCTGACCCAGTGGGCCGCAAAGGACAGATAGCGCTCTGTCCCAAAACGGCTGCTCCATGAATCCATGGTTATGTGGATCCACGCACTCACAGCGTGATCAAGCGCGTGGCCCACGTTAGCCATGGCAAAGCGATGCAGTGCTGGGATCACCCTGCGGGAGAAATAGTGGCAGCTGGGGACTTGCCACTCAGGGATCCCAACCTGCAGCAGTGCTCTAATGTCACTCCCCTCCTGCACAAAGGAATATGGCAAGAGCTGGGAGCACATGGCCCGGGCAAGCAACCTGTTCAGCAACCGGATGCGCTTGTGGGTGGGAGGCAGCACCTTGGTCACACCGGGGAATGACTCGCTGAGCAGGGTCTGGCGGCATTTTGTCGAGATTCCCAGATGGCGGAATAACGTTTTCCGATTAATTGAACTATATATAATCAAATAAAAATAAACCTAATATTTTCCTTCCCTTAGGTACAGAAGACAGACTTTTTAATGTATGGTTATTATAGGTTAACATAGGTGTATTGACTAGTAAGATATATGATTGTCTTTTAATAAGAAGTATATAACCTATTGTAATGTGGAGACGTATTGCTGAATCAGACAAGTTGCACAACACATAGTATTCTGACAAGGACAATCTGACTAATATTTAACACAAAACCTTGTCTTACAAACAATTACCAAACATAGGGGGTCTGAGAAGCAATGAACAGAGAAAGTTACTGGCTTTTGGCATGATTTCCATTATTCGGGTTCGGCTTCGCATTCGGCAACGCGGAAAAATCACCCGAATTTTCGGGTAAAATTCGCATTCGGAGTCCTGCTGAGCACCCCTGCTCACTGCATATAACTACCTTTGTGTTCAGTGAACCCACCTCAGTGCATATAACTACCTTTGTGTTGAGTGAACTCACCTCACTGCATACAACTACCTTTGTGTTCAGTGAACCCACCTCAGTCACTGCATATAACTACCTTTGTGTTCAGTGAACCCACCTCACTACTTATACCTAGCATCCCCCCGAGATAGACAAAATGGACAAACCAGGTAGAGACAGACCCAGAGGAAGGCCACCCGGCACTGACAGGTCTGTGCGAGGTGGTGTTGCTGTGATTTCATGTGGACCTGGCCCAAAGTACAGTGCTCAGAAGAAGGCACGTGCCATCACTTCCTAAAATTGTGAGGACGTGGTTGAGTATTTAACACAGAACACCTCATCTCCCGCAGCCACCAGCGCTACAACAAGCACCACATCCAGTGCATTTGACACTACACAGGAGTTATTTGGTGTGGAAATCACTGATTCACAGCCAATACTGCTACAACAAGATGAAGGCACTAAACAAGTTACACCACCTCATACGTCTGAGTTAGGTGGCGATAGTATGGACGTAACGTGTGAGGAGGGGTATGATGAAGCCCCTGAAGTTGGTGCAGTTGAGGAGGTGTCTGAGGAAAGCGAAGCTGGGCAGGAGGATTATGACGACGATTATACGGATGCCACGTATGTTCCCAATAGAGGAGATGACCAGGGGGACAGTTCAGAGGGGGAGCCAGAGAGGAGTAGGAGGAGAAGAGTCCATGAAAGAAGCAAAGGGAGCTCGTCCTCAAACAGCTGGGGGCAGTGTCCGGCGCCATGCATCGCCAGCTATGGACAGGCAGCCAACATGCCCTTCAAGGTCAGCTGCTGATGCCACCGTAGTGCCATCACCCCAGGGGGTTTCAGCGGTTTGGAATTTTTTTTAACGTGTGTACCTCAGATCAGAGCAAAGCCATCTGTTCTCTCTGCCTCCAAAAATTGAGCCGTGGAAAGGCCAACACTCACTTAGGGACAAGTGCCTTAGGAAGGCACCTGGAGAAAAGGCACAAACAGCTATGGGAAGAAAAGCAGCACCCAAAAGACCAGCCACCCTCCTTCTCTTCCTCCTTCAGGTGCATCATCTTCTTCAGCCGCTTTCTCCCTTGCACCTTCACAGCCACCCTCCTCCACACCAACTCTGCCCTTGAGCGGTTCCTGCTCCTCTGCCCACAGCAGTAGCCAGGTGTCCATGAAGGAGGTATTTTAACGTAAGAAGCAAATTTCTGCCAGTCACCCTCCAGCCCAGCGTCTGACAGCTGGCGTGGCGGAACAATTAGCTCGCCAGCTATTACCATACAAGCTGGTGGAGTCTGAGGCTTTCCGTAAATTTGTGGCCATTGGGACACCGCAGTGGAAGATACCAGGCCGCAATTATTTTTCACAAAAGGCCATACCCAAACTGTATCGTGCAGTTGAGAGGCAAGTGGTGTCATCTCTTGTGAAGAGCGTTGGGTGAAGGGTCCACCTGACCATGGATGCCTGGTCTGCCAAGCACGGGCAGCGCTGCTATATTACGTACACAGCCCATTGGGTCAACCTGGTGACCGATGGCAGCAAGCAGGGAGTACGTGGCTGCGCAGCGGACCAACTTGTGACACCTCCACGGCTTGCAGGCAGGCCTCCTGCCACCTCCTCTCCTTCTCCTCATGCTACATCCTCTTCACTGTCAACCTCCTCCTCCTCCTTGCCCTTGGCTGAGTAGCAGTTTAACTCTAGCGGTGCTGCCATCTCCTCCTTTCCAGCTACACAGCCCCATCTCCCCAGAGCCTACGCTGCATGCCAAGTACGACGGTGTCACACCATTTTAGACATGTCTTGCATCAAAGCGGAGAGTCACACTGGACCAGCTCTCCTGGCTGCTCTTAAAGAGGTGAAGCAATGGCTGACCCCACACCAGCTGGAGATCGGCAACGTGGTGTGTGACAATGGCAGCAATCTCCTTTCCGCGTTGAATTTGGGAAATCTGACACATGTACCCTGCATGGCACATTTGCTGAATCTGGTCATGCAAAGATTTTTCTCAAAGTACCCAGGCTTAGAGGACGTCCTAAAGCAGGCCAGGAAGTTGTGTGGGCTTTGCAGGCGGTCTTACACGGCCATGGCACGCTTTGCGGACATTCAGCGGAGAAATTACTTGCCGGTGAGACGCCTCATTTGCGATAGCCCAACTCGCTGGAATTCCACCCTGCTCATGTTCTCTCGCCTGCTAGACCAGGAGAAAGCCGTCACCCAGTACCTGTATAATTATAGTAGAAGGACACAATCTGGGAAGATGGGAATGTTCTGCCCACCAAACTGGACACTGATGCGAAATGCATGCAAGATCATGCAGCCGTTTGAGGAGGTGACCAAGCTGGTGAGTCGCGCTGAAGGCACCATCAGCGACTTGATCCCCTATGCTTACTTCCTGGAGGGGGCCATGCGTCGAGTGGTGAATGAAGCTGTGGAGGAGCGTGAACAGGAACAGTTAGGGCAGGATGAGTCGTGGGAGCGATTTTCATCCGAACCAGATGTTTCCTCGACACCTGCGGCAGCACAGAGGGGGGAGGAGGAGGAAGAGGAGGAGTCATGTGGGAAAGAAGAGGAGTCAAACTTGGATGAGAAAGGTGTTTCTGTGGAGGAGGAAGAGGCGGCGGCAGAAGAACAACCACAGCAGCCATCACAGGGGGCTTGTGCTGCTCCACGTTCCCGTGGTATTGTTAGTGGCTGGGGGGAGGAAGAGGACTTGCGTGACGTCACTGAGGAAGAGCAAGAGGAGACAGAGAGTACGTCTGGATCCAACTTTGTGCAGATGGCCTGTTCCATGTTGTCCAGCCTGTTTAGGGACCCCCGTATCAAAAAACTCCAGGGGAATGACCTGTACTGGGTGGCCACGCTACTAGACCCTCGGTACAGGCACAAAGTGGCAGACGTGTTACCAACTCAACAGAAGGCGGAAAGGATGCAGCACTTGCAGAACAAGCTGGCAATGATACTTTACAATGCGTTTAAGTGTGATGTGACAGTACAACGCAATAAAGGTACCACTGGCAGTAATCATCCTCCTCCCAAGTCCACGCAGACAAGGAAAGGACGCTCCAGCGATCTCGGGGTGATGTCGGACATTCAGACATTCTTTAGTCCAACGCCTCGCCATAGCCCTTCCGGATCCACCCTCCACCAACGCCTGGACCGGCAGGTAGCCGACTACCTGGCCTTAAGTGTGGATGTAGACACTGCGAGCAGCAACGATGAACCCTTGCTCTACTGGTTGCGCAGGCTTGACCTGTGGCCAGAGCTGTCCCACTTTGCCATCCAACTTCTCTCTTGCCCTGCCGCAAGCGTCCTGTCAGAAAGGACCTTCAGTGCAGCTGGAGGCATTGTCACTGAGAAGAGAAGTCGCCTAAGTCACGAAAGTGTTTAGCACCTCACCTTTATCAAAATGAATGAGGCATGGATCCCAGAGGGCTACTGCATGACCAAAGACTAAGTCAGTCCCCACACACAGCATCTCTGCCTGCAGGCCGCTTGACTGCCTTCTCCGCCACCACCAACAGGGTCCAGGACTCTGAATTTTTAAGGCCGCTAGCAGCGGCCGCTATACTAACTTTTCTGGTGCGTGTACATGCCTGCCTAATTTTTCTGGCTGCACTGCGGGCAGCTGCAACAAAAAAACGAAAAGGCATGTACATGTGCCCACCCCCCTTTGTGATCATTACCTAGCCACGGTGAAGGGGCTTGCGTATCACAATGAAGCAATGACCGCCGGCTATATGAGTGTCTCGGGTGAGGGTGGCACTCCAAAGATAATAAGGTCGTTGCTTCATTGTGGTCAGACCAAATTTGATCAGCTGGACAGTCACTGTTCTTTCATTCAGCTACATCAGCCGGGCGACCATATGGGCTGTATAGCCACCATCACCTGCACTCTCGTCATGGATGCACCAGTCCAGCACAGCTGTCGCTACACAAACGGCTGTTTGCAGTCACTGCATACCTTTCACTGCATCTATGACTGCACATTTTATTACACCTGGCAGGCAGTGCATACCTTAGACTTGAATGGATGGCAGACTTGCCCTCCATAGGATTCTCGTGAAAGGAAATCTTTTGGACTGCTAACCATATAACAATTGCCCGCCATAACTGGTTCTCGTTAAAGGATTTAAAGTAAACTCATTTCAAATACAGCAAGCCCTCGATAGTCCTCCTGTATTGTTATTTTTGGTTACTACCTCGGGACGAGCATGCCTGCCTGCTGTCCTCCTTGTATGTGTAGTGGTAGCCGATTCTCAGGCTCCACACCGGATTCAAACCCTCATTCCCCGGCCATTACCCGGGGTCACAATGGCAGACTTGCCCTCCATAGGATTCTCATTGTAGCGGTACTGAACAAGTACACAGCAAGTAGAAAATGTAATTTAAAAAAAAAAGTAAGCTTTTTAACAATGCCATGGAAAGTTGATAAGGCAGTCACACATTACCTGACATCACTGAGTGAGGAAGAGCAATCTTGCCATGTTGCGCAGTAGTCCAGCATGGCCGTCACTACACAAACAGCTGGTTGCGGTGCGTTACACAGTGAGTTTGGTGTATCAGTGTGAAGCAGTACACTAATTACACTACGTGATTGATGTATACACATGCAAGATGTTTTAAAGCACGTTAGGCCTGCAATTTAGCATTCAATGTGATTTCTGCCCTTAACCACTTGCCGACCGCGCACTCATAACGCGCGTCGGCAAAGTGGTAGCTGCAGGACCAGCGACGCACATCTGCTTCGCCGGCTGCAGACTAATTAATCAGGAAACAGCCACTCGCGCGAGCGGCTGCTTCCTGTCAATTCACGGCGGGGGGCTCCGTGAATAGCCTGCGGGCCGCCGATCGCAGCTCGCAGACTAAATGTAAACACAAGCGGAAATAATCCGCTTTGTTTACATTTTTACAACGCTGCTATAGCAGCAGCGTTGTACTATATCAGCAATCCCCAGCCAATCAGCAGGAGCCTGTTAGAGGCTGCACAGGACAGATCCATTCCTGTGCAGCCTCCGATCTCCAGGGAAGGGAGGAAGGAGAGGGAGAGGGGGAATCCTGCGGTGGAGGGGGCTTTGAGGTGCCCCCCCCCCCGCCAGCCACAAGCAGGCAGGAGCGATCAGACCCCCCCCAGCACATCATCCCACTCAGAGTCGGGACAAGGTCCTTTAGCACCCAAGGCTGAGACACCAAAGTGCACCCCTCCATCCCTCCCCCTAAGCCGTCACACACTGATTGCTATTAGACTAAGAGGCGCCCCAGGGCCCCCAACCTCCCTAATACCTTAATCTCTAGTTATTTGACTTGCAGTCACTGCCATGTATCCCCTTTTCCTATTTCTTTCTGCTTCAAACACAATTGGGAATGACCACTGAATGAATTGTGCGCCTCCTCCTACACTGCGCCCTGAGGCTGGAGCCTCTCCAGCCTCGGCCCGGCCCTGATCCCACTAGTGGGGAAAAAAGGGGGGCGATCTGGTCGCTCTGCCTGCTATTTGATCTGTGCTGGGGGCTGTAGAGGCCACCCAGCACAGATTAGCAAAATCAACGCTGGTCCTTAAGGGGGGGGGGGGGGGTAAAGGCTGGGTCCTCAAGTGGTTAAAACGCTGCTTTGCGTCAAATTCAAATTTTTTCCCCCTGGGACTTTTGGCATGTATCCCACTCTGCCACCTGGGGGTCCAGGTGTTGGACCCCTTGAAACATGTTTTCCAACACTTTTCTGGCCAGCATAAGTGTTTCTAGTTTTCCAAATTCACCTCCCCATTGAAGTCATTGCGGTTCGCAAACTTTTTCGCGAAACGAACCTACTGCGGAGGTTTGCGAATAGGGTTCGTGAACCGAACATCGGAGGTTGTATATGATATGACTGACAACATAATATATGATAACATTCTCCTTTGTATTATCTACAGGACAGAAGACAACTTTGAGGCCCAAGAATCACATGAGCTAATAGACACAAGCGGGGAGGAGACGATCGACGATCCTGTGACAGATGCCAACTACATTCCAACCAGAAGAAGGCAGGACTCCTCCGACTCAAGGAGGTCTAGCGATGAGTTAGTTGGTGGTATGTTGGACTATTCCCAACCTGGTCCTGCAGACCAAGAAGTCGGGGATACCCCAACCCCTGACGTGGCTGAGACCAATGACCCAGATGATGAAGAACAAACAGAGGACATTCCGGTGCAACAGCCCCATCGCATTACGCCCACCCAAAGAAGAGTCAGAACAGAGGACAACACACCACCAAGCAGGCATAGACCTGGACCTGTCCCCACCAGAAGAGAGACGGAGGCAGAAATGTCTAGGGCAGTTTCAGGCCTACTAGGCATTCTGCGTAGCCAGGAGACTATACTGACCAGGCAGCTGACAGATGGTGACAGAGGGCATTTAATGGAGCAGTATCGGGCACATATTGAGTCTCTGCAGAGAGAGTTAGAGACTGTGCATAAGCACTACCAAGACGAGCTTAAACTTTTGCATGAGCAATATCATTCCCAGTTCGAACAATTGCGACTTGAACACTACCAACAAGTGTTCCAGATGCAGCAGCAGATGCAGCAGATGCAACAGCAGATGCAGCAGCAAAATTGTGAACTGATGCGACAGCAGACACACCCCGGCTACCATACCGTAATGTCCTTAATTCCGTTTTTTGGACAAAGTACCAGCTATCAACATGCTAGCGTGCCACTCCAGCTTGCTAGAGGCTGTCAAACTGCACATGGAACAACCGTTCAGTCAACAGCCTGGGTTCAGAGCAACACCAACTATCCCCTGGACATCATTGTCCCAAAGCTACCAGGGTTACAGAGGAGGTACATACACACAGTTAACAAGAGGGTCAAGCACTTCCAGTGTGAGTACCCCTGAAACTTCAGATTTCCCAGCTTCACCTAGCCTTGTTTTCCATGGAACTGGTGCAGAACCCAAATAGTAAACGACTATGTAGCACTTGGTCATTCCCCTTGGACATAGCCTTCAGAACCTGGAATTAAGGAAACAAATGAGGACCTGGCTTGGCCTCTGGTCTTGCCATCTCCTGTTTCCTCGATCCCAGGTTCAGAGGGCTACGTCCAAGAGGATATCTACAAACATTTGTTCACTTTAGTATCTAGGGTCTTGGGCACGGTGTCTGCTGCATCTGCAAAAACTTGGCTCTTGGTCCTCAACCTTGGACATGGTCCTCAGAACCTGGGATGAAGGAGACCCAATATGGACAGGGCTTGCCTAACGTGTCTTGTACTGTCCGGTTTCCTTCATCCCAGGTTCAGAGGCCCATGTACAAGAGGATAGCTACAAACATTTCTTCACTTAATAGTATCTAGGGCCTAGTGTCCCTCAAATCACTACTAGCTTTGTCCTCAGTGGTCCTTTCTGGCAACACTGTCTGCAGCTCTGCACGAACTTGGCTCTTGGTCCTCAACCTTGGACATGGTCCTCAGAATCTGGGATGAAGGAGACCCAATATGGACAGGGCTTAGCTTAGGTCTTGCACTGTCCCGTTTCCTTCATCCCAGGTTCAGAGGCCCGTGTCCAAGAGGATATCTACAAACATTTGTTCACTTAATAGTATCTAGGGACTAGTGTCCCTCAAATCACTACTAGTTTTGTCCTCAGTGGCCTGAGTTCACGCCACTTTTGTGACTGTTTTTAGTTGGCCTCAGTGGCCAAAGTTAACTGCATTTTTTTGAATATGGTTTTCCTACACTTTTTGCACTTGTTGGCCTCAGTGGGCCAAGTTATGTGACCAATCCACTACACAAGCTTAGCACTCCCTTGGACATGGCCTTCAAAACCTGTGAGGCAGGAAACCTACAACATGACGGCATGGCCCAAAGTACACCTAGGCCTTGTCATGTCATGTCGACTTTCCTGTATCCCAGGATTTGAAGGCCATGTCCAAGGGAGCCTATACCAGGGTCTACTGTCCCTCAAATGTCTAGTATGGGCACATGGGTACTGTCCAGATTGGGGCCATATTGTATTTTTGAAAAATGCTAAAAATTTTGGTTGTCTTCCATGTTGGAAGATTTTTCTTGTAAAATAAAAAAACATGTTTTTACATACCTCAGAGTGATCATTAGTTGTTCCTGGGGTGGGACAGCTCTCCTCAACCGGGTATCCTTCTTCCTTAGGTCATCCTTCACCATTTCCAAGAGGGCATCAAACCTGACAGGAGATGGAAAGGAAGAACTTGTAAAGTTTGTGGTGGGACAAGGTGTTGTGTGAAGGGTGGGGGTGGTGTGTTTGGCAGGGGTGTTGTGGTAGTAGGGTGGGAATGTTTAGGTATGAAAGGGGTTGTGGAAGGGGGGGGGGGTGTTTAGGTATGGATACTTACACGGTTACGGACATCCGGCAGTAGCTGTAGAACTTGTCTGGGTGTCGTCTCAGGTCCCGGTACAGGGCCTGGAACTGTCCCTTCCTCTGCCTCTTCGATAGTAGAGGGTGCACCCACAATCTCCTAATAGGAGCACGCTCCCTTCCCACATAGTAGTAGGTAAATATCAGGAACGAGGCTACTCCAATCCAAAAGCTGTATAAAATCACTGGATCCATGGTCCACACAGCAGTCTCTCTCTCCAAGGACGATGTCCACACAGCAGGCTCTGTCAAAAAAATTACCCCAGCGCTTTCCAGACCCCCACGTATTTATACAGTACTTTAGCTCTTTAAAAAACAAACGGATTGCAAACGCATGCAGAACGAATGAAAATCCGGATGGAAATGGACCGTAAACGGACCGGATCCTGATGGCAAACGGATGTTTTTGGAACAGAACGGAATGGACCGGAACGGATCCGTTCCAACGAACCGTTTTTAAACAAAACGCAAGTGTGAACCGGGCCTTAGCATGTTGTGTTAGCGGTTTATGCTAGCATGTTGTGTTAGCATGCTGTGTTGGCGTGCTGTGTTGGCATGTTGCGTTTTGTTGTGCTGGCGTGTCGTGTTAGCATGTGTTGCGTTGGCATGCTGTGTTGGCGAGTTGTGTGGCGTTAGCGCGTGGCGTTGTGTTAGCCAGATGTGTTAGCGTGTTGTGTTAGCAAGATGTGTTAGCGAGTTGTGTTAGTGTCAAAAGTTAGCAGAAATTGATTTTTGTTTTTTTCATAAACTTGGCAAAAAAAAACAAAACCTATGAACTCATCATACACCAAACGGAATACCTTGGGGTGTCTGCTTTCTAAAATGGGGTCACTTGCGGGGTTCCTATACTGCCCTGGCATTTTAGGGGCCCAAAACCATGAGGAGTAGTCTGGAAACCAAAATCCTCAAAATGACTGTTCAGGGGTATAAGCATTTGCAAATTTTGATGACAGGTGGTCTATGAGGGGCTGAATTTTGTGGAACCAGTCATAAGCAGGGTGGCTTCTTACATGACAGGTTGTATTGGCACTGAAGTGCAGGAAGCGCAGCATGTTCTCAAATTGTGACCTGGACATGGCAGCAGAGAACATGGGCATGTGATGTATTGGGTGCGTAGACCAATAAGACCGCAATACATTCTTATTGACTAGACCCATGTTAAGGAGAAGGCCCCAAAAATGTTTTGTTCGGAAACTTGGAGGGGCTTCCACCGAAAAGGCTGGGCATAGTAGCTTCTTGGATTGGCGATTGCGTATTGTGTGGCATAACGGTTGGTCTCAGCCACAATTAAGTCGTACCAGCAGTGATCAGAAGAAAAAAAATTCTATCACTGCGGTGGGGCGGGTGAGGGTTTGGCCGGGTGATCAGAAGCTTGCAGGGGGCAGATTAGGGCCTGATCTGATGGATAGGAGTGCTAGTGGGTGACAGGAGGTGATTGATGGGTGTCTCAGGGTGTGAATAGAGGGGGGAATAGATGCAGGCAATGCACTATGGAGGTGATTGGGTGGGGGGAGGTTCTGAGGGCGATATGAGGGTGTGGGTGGGTGATTGGGTGCCTGCAAGGGGCAAATGAGGGTCTGATCTGATGGGTAGCGGTGACAGGGGGTGATGGGTGATCAGTGGGCGATTAGAGGGAAGAACAGATGTAATAATGGGGACAGATTAGGGTCTGATCTGATGGGTAGCAGTGACGGGGTGATTAATAGGTGATCAGTAGGTGATTACAGGGGAGAATATATGCAAGCAATGCACTGGCAAGTTGATCAGAGGGGGTCTGGGGGGCTATCTGACGGTGTGGGCGGGTGATTGGGTGCCTGCAAGGGGCAGATTAGGGTCTGATCTGATGGGTAGCAGTTACAGGTGGTGACGGGGTGATTGATGGGTGATTAGAGGGGAGAGCAGATGTAAACAATGCACTTTCGGAGGTGATCTGAGGGTGGGTCTGCGGGCAATCTGAGGGTGTGGGCAGGTGCCAACAAGGGGCAGGTTAGGGTCGGATCTGATAGGTGGCAGTGACAGGTGGTGACAGGGGGTGATTGATGGGTGATTGACAGGTGATCAGTGGGTGATTACAGGGGAAAATAGATGTATATAGTACACAGGGGGGGTGATCAGGAGCCCCCAGGGGGCAGTTTAGGATCTAATCTAAAAAATAGCGTTGATAGATAGTGACAGGGAGTGATTGATGGGTGATTAGGGGGGTGATTGGGGTCAGGGGGGGGGGCTGAGGTGTGCTGTGGGGGATCAGGGGGCAGGGAGGGCCAGATCAGTGTGTTTGGGTCCTCGATCACTGGGACCACCAGGGCAGGAGGCAGCCTGTATAATATGCTTTATCGTGGTGATCGAGGTGTTAACAACCCGCCGGCGCTTCTAAACAGCCGGTGGGTTGACGTCGCGGGTGGGCGGAGCCCAATGCCGGCGGATGCACGCGCATCCATGCGCGCGATCCCTGGTTGTTCAGTGACCCAGGACCTGACGCTCATCGGCGTTGCGTGGTCCTGGGCATGCCACTTTGCCGACGCCCATAGGTAGTGGCTGGTCGGCAAGTGGTTAAGGACTTCAGTGACGTAAACACTTAAGATTCTGACATTTATCAACTGTGACACAGAGTGTGATTTATGTTGCAATATGCCCGTGTAAAAAAAATTGTATATTGGCGAAAAAGGGAGGGCCTTCAAATCACAAGTTCTGGAACACGTGGGCGATATCAGGAAAAGAGAAACAGCAGTGTCTAGACATATGAGGTCAATTCATTTTCCAGTTAAATTGTATGGCTCCGAATGGGCTAAATGAGGGGTTTGCGTTAGTGTTGGGCGAACAGTGTTCGCCACTGTTCGGGTTCTGCAGAACATCACCCTGTTCGGGTGATGTTCGGGTTCGGCCGAACACCTGATGGTGTTCGGCCAAACTGTTCGGCCATATGGCCGAACTAAGAGCGCATGGCCGAACGTTACCCGAACGTTCGGCTAGCGCTGTGATTGGCCGAACGGGTCACGTGTAGTGTTGGGCGAACATCTAGATGTTCGGGTTCGGGCCGAACATGGCCGAACTCCGAACATAATGGAAGTCAATGGGGACCCGAACTTTCGTGCTTTGTAAAGCCTCCTTACATGCTGCATACCCCAAATTTACAGGGTATGTGCACCTTGGGAGTGGGTACAAGAGGAAAAAAAATTTAGCAAAAAGAGCTTATAGTTTTTGAGAAAATCGATTTTAAAGTTTCAAAGGGAAAACTGTCTTTTAAATGCGGGAAATGTCTGTTTTCTTTTCACAGGTAACATGCTTTTTGTCGGCATGCAGTCATAAATGTAATACATATAAGAGGTTCCAGGAAAAGGGACCGGTAACGCTAACCCAGCAGCAGCACACGTGATGGAACAAGAGGAGGGTGGCGCAGGAGGAGAAGGCCACGCTTTGAGACACAACAACCCAGGCCTTGCATGAGGACAAGAAGCGTGCGGATAGCAATTTGCATTTTGTCGCCATGCAGTCATAAATGTAATACAGATGAGAGGTTCAATAAACAGGGACCGGAAACGCTAACCCATCACAGATGTTCATTGTTCATGTTACTTGGTTGGGGTCCGGGAGTGTTGCGTAGTAGTTTCCAATCCAGGATTGATTCATTTTAATTTGAGTCAGACTGTCTGCATTTTCTGTGGAGAGGCGGATACGCCGCCGATCTGTGACGATGCCTCCGGCAGCACTGAAACAGCGTTCCGACATAACGCTGGCTGCCGGGCAAGCCAGCACCTCTATTGCGTACATTGCCAGTTTGTGCCAGGTGTCTAGCTTCGATACCCAATAGTTGAAGGGTGCAGATGGATTGTTCAACACAGCTACGCCATCTGACATGTAGTCCTTGACCATCTTCTCCAGGCGATCGGTGTTGGAGGTGGATCTGCACGCTTGCTGTTCTGTGTGCTGCTGCATGGGTGTCAGAAAATTTTCCCACTCCAAGGACACTGCCGATACCATTCCCTTTTGGGCACTAGCTGCGGCTTGTGTTGTTTGCTGCCCTCCTGGTCGTCCTGGGTTTGCGGAAGTCAGTCTGTCGGCGTACAACTGGCTAGAGGAGGGGGAGGATGTCAATCTCCTCTCTAAAGTCTCCACAAGGGCCTGCTGGTATTCTTCCATTTTGACCTGTCTGGCTCTTTCTTCAAGCAGTTTTGGAACATTGTGTTTGTACCGTGGATCCAGAAGGGTATAAACCCAGTAATTGGTGTTGTCCAGAATGCGCACAATGCGTGGGTCGCGTTCAATGCAGTCCTAGGCCGAAGAGGTCATAGCCTAGGGTCACAAAACCTGTTTATTGGGCAATTTCAATGGTGGCAAGTCTGACGTACATAAATCGCAGCAATGGCCGTTAGCAACGTCTGAATCTCACGAAATGTCTCATGCAGGTAGAAGACATATTGTTAGACTTGGGCTCCAAAGATGGGTTCCCTACATCTCTGCAAACCAGAGTTACAGGGCTCCAAATTTGGTAAAATCCCCCATAGGATTTCATTGGCTCCCTATTTCACTTTCCAAAATCTCACATCTTTTCAAAGGGCAATGGCTCAGCAGTACCAAATTTTCTAGCATTGTAGGGACCCTTAGGGGGAACATGACTGGTGAGTTTCGGGCCCCTAGGCCGAAGAGGTCATAGCCTAGGGTCACAAAAACCTGTTTATTGGGGCTATTTCAATGGTAGTGATGGTGACGTACATAAATCACAGCAATGGCCGTTAGCAAAGTCTGAATCTCACGAAATGTCTCATGCAGGTAGAAGACATATTGTTAGACTTGGATTCCAAAGATGGGGTCCCTACATCTCTGCAAACCAGAGTTACAGGGGTCCAAAATTGGTAAAATCCCCCATAGGCTTTCATTGGGCCTCCTATTTACCGTTCCAAAATCTCACACCATTTCAAAGGGCAATGACTCAGCAGTGGCAAAACTCACCAGTCATGATCCCCCTAAGGGTCCCTACAATGCTAGAAAATTTGGTACTGCTGAGCCATTGCCCTTTGAAAAGATGTGAGATTTTGGAAAGTGAAATAGGGAGCCAATGAAATCCTATGGGGGATTTTACCAAATTTGGAGCCCTGTAACTCTGGTTTGCAGAGATGTAGGGAACCCATCTTTGGAGCCCAAGTCTAACAATATGTCTTCTACCTGCATGAGACATTTCGTGAGATTCAGACGTTGCTAACGGCCATTGCTGCGATTTATGTACGTCAGACTCGCCACCATTGAAATTGCCCAATAAACAGGTTTTGTGACCCTAGGCTATGACCTCTTCGGCCTAGGACTGCATTGAACGCGACCCACGCATTGTGCGCATTCTGGACAACACCAATTACTGGGTTTATACCCTTCTGGATCCACGGTACAAACACAATGTTCCAAAACTGCTTGAAGAAAGAGCCAGACAGGTCAAAATGGAAGAATACCAGCAGGCCCTTGTGGAGACTTTAGAGAGGAGATTGACATCCTCCCCCTCCTCTAGCCAGTTGTACGCCGACAGACTGACTTCCGCAAACCCAGGACGACCAGGAGGGCAGCAAACAACACAAGCCGCAGCTAGTGCCCAAAAGGGAATGGTATCGGCAGTGTCCTTGGAGTGGGAAAATTTTCTGACACCCATGCAGCAGCACACAGAACAGCAAGCGTGCAGATCCACCTCCAACACCGATCGCCTGGAGAAGATGGTCAAGGACTACATGTCAGATGGCGTAGCTGTGTTGAACAATCCATCTGCACCCTTCAACTATTGGGTATCGAAGCTAGACACCTGGCACGAACTGGCAATGTACGCAATAGAGGTGCTGGCTTGCCCGGCAGCCAGCGTTATGTCGGAACGCTGTTTCAGTGCTGCCGGAGGCATCGTCACAGATCGGCTGCGTATCCGCCTCTCCACAGAAAATGCAGACCGTCTGACTCAAATTAAAATGAATCAATCCTGGATTGGAAACGACTACGCAACACTCCCGGACCCCAACCAAGTAACATGAACAATGAACATCTGTGATGGGTTAGCGTTTCCGGTCCCTGTTTATTGAACCTCTCATCTGTATTACATTTATGACTGCATGGCGACAAAATGCAAATTGCTATCCGCACGCTTCTTGTCCTCATGCAAGGCCTGGGTTGTTGTGTCTCAAAGCGTGGCCTTCTCCTCCTGCGCCACCCTCCTCTTGTTCCATCACGTGTGCTGCTGCTGGGTTAGCGTTACCGGTCCCTTTTCCTGGAACCTCTTATATGTATTACATTTATGACTGCATGCCGACAAAAAGCATGTTACCTGTGCAAAGAAAACAGACATTTCCCGCATTTAAAAGACAGTTTTCCCTTTGAAACTTTAAAATCGATTTTCTCAAAAACTATAAGCTCTTTTTGCTAAATTTTTTTTTCCTCTTGTACCCACTCCCAAGGTGCACATACCCTGTAAATTTGGGGTATGTAGAATGTAAGGAGGCTTTACAAAGCACAAAAGTTCGGGTCTGACTTCCATTATGTTCGGAGTTCGGGTCGAACACCCGAACATCGCGGCCATGTTCGGCCTGTTCAGCCCGAACCCGAACATCTAGATGTTCGCCCAACACTAGTTTGCGTATGCACCCTTTTTGGACTAGATGCGATCTGTATAATGTGAATCTACAAGGATATATGTGTGAGACTGACTCTTCTAAAAATGACATTTTATATGTATATATAGCTTTTTGGTCTGATTTTGGCCCTAATATAGGGGCCCAGTGCACAGTACTTTTAAGATCCATGAGCATTATCCTCTATCCCCCCCCTTCACCCTCTCCCCCCCTTCGCCCTCTCTCCCCCTCCTTCCCTACAGTTTTCCATGAAAAGGTACCCCTTGTCGAGTGTGTCCCTAATGAATAAACCATAAAGCTGTTGGATATATAGATATACAGATGCCTGGGTGCTATTGAGCACCACTTATATAATGAGAGGCACTACCTAGCTTATATAAAAAGAGGGACTCCTGAGGTTAAAATCGGGACGAACAGTTATGCATGCCTGATCATGATTTATAGGCGACAAATGCGCCGAGCAGGCCGCTTTAGCATACAGCCATATGCGCAGATAAGGTTGCATGAGACAGAGCAAAAAGAGGGACTCCCGAGGTAAAAATCGGGGCAAATATCTAACAGTTATGCATGCCTGATCATGATTTATAGGTGACAAATGTGCCGATCAGGCCGCTTTAGCACATAGCCATATGCACTGATAAAGTCGCATGAGACAGAGCAAAAAGAGGGACTCCCGAGGAAAAAAAAAATCGGAGCGAATATCTAACAGTCATGATTTATAGGTGACAAATGTGTCGATCAGATTGCTTTAGCATACAGCCATATGCGCAGATAGGGGGGGATATGGAGGAACTATGAGGAGATAGGAGAACCCTGGATAATGAATGGGATATACTACATGATGGACAGGTAGGACACACCCTGCTGGGAGATATTTCTCCCACCCAGCATGGGTATGAGTAAAAACACACCCCAAAACACATTATACTACTCCTACTGAGTACGGCAGGGGCAAACGCAGGATTTTTAAGGGGGGGGTTCCTGAAAGGTCCAGAAGCACGTATGTCCCCGAGTGCTTCCGAATACAGGTGGCTCCATACTGCCCATGCACAAAAGTGCGCTGGCGTATTACGGAGCTGCCTATCTTTGGAAGTACTCAAGGACACGAGTGTTTCTGAGGGCTTCTGGTAGCAGCAAATGTGAACGGGGTACAGCGCTGGAACAACTCCCCGAGAGAGGAACGGGAGATAGACTTAGTTTGGACAATTCAGTGGAATATGCCACATAGTGTCACATAGCGCAAGCGATAGCCATATGATGCAGGGATATATGCATCTGCGGAAGATGGCGGCGCTATATAAATACTAAATAATAATATTTTGCCTCACCAGGATTGCACTTTTATTTAGCTTTCCTGTATGACAAGAAGACACAGCCAGCTCTAGGGGAAGAGGGAAACAAAGGTAAATGAAGGAGGCTGGTGCACACCAAGAGTGCTTCTGAGCGTTTTTCAAATCAACAGTGATTTGAAAAGCGCTTGACTAATGTTACCCTATGTGGGTGTTCCCACAGCAGCGTTGTGATTTTTTCAAAATCGCAGGTATACTGCATGTAGCATGTTTTTGAGCAATTCATTCAAAAATCGCTCTGAAAATCACTTCACAAAATCACACTCACAAATTGCTAGCGATTGCTATTGTCATTTTGGCGTTGCACTAGCCCAGAGAGAGGAGTGGAGAAATTGAGAATAGCCTGAGATGGAGCAGAGAACTTATCTGTATTGCAGTCCCACATCAGACAGGCTACTTGCCTGTAATCGGACTCCTGTCCCTGTCAGTCTCTCACACAAGTCAGAAAGAAGCCCTCCTGGAGTCTAGGGACTGTCAAAAACTTTTCAGCTTGTTAAACACCTTACCCACACATGCAGTCATTATAACAATGGGGAGAGACCAGACAGATGTTTGCCCACGGACCCTGAGTCCAGGCAAGCTCTGCATCATGCTGTGCATATTTTACCAGCTTGCCTGCACTCTAATTTCATTATGTCAGACACTTCTGTGCTGTGGAGAGTCCAGGACTCCATAACCAACATTCTCTCACTGCAGGCTGCATCTTCTTGTGAGGTAAGATGGGCTGCCTCTCTCATTCTATTAGCTGGAGGGAAGCACCAGAAGTAAGAAGGGAGGGAGAATGAGGCTGTTTATATTATGCGGGCTTCCCTGGCTGAATACACAGCTCAGTGCAGGGGGGAGGTTCCAGACACCCGGAACAGCCCCCTCAGTTCGCCAGTGCACGGTGATACCACATGTGACTAGTGATGTTGCGAACCTCCGATTTTTGGTTTGCGAACCTCCACGGAAAGGTCGGTTCGCGGAAAAGTTCGCAAACCGCAATAGACTTCAATGGGGAGGCGAACTTAAAAATTTAGAAATATTTCTACTGGCTGGAAAAATTATATAAAACATATTTCAAGAGATCTAATACCTGGAAGATCCTCCTCCCTCCTACCTATTCCCTCCTCCCTCTTACCGGAGGGAGGAGGGTCTCATCTGCCAGGGAATTATAATATTTCAAAAGCCAGCTTACATACCGTGGCTGGGAATTGAACCCAGGTCTCAGTGTATGGTAGGTAACATATCCATTATACCACCAACACTACTAGCTGAAGCGAGCCTAGCATGTACCATTTATGCTCAATCCAAGAGAAAAATTAGACAAGACAAATAACATTTATATCACACTTTTCTCCTGGCGGACTCAAAGCGCCAGAGCTGCAGCCACTAGGGCACACTCTATAGGCAGTAGCAGTGTTAGGAAGACTTGCCTAAGGTCTCCTACTGAATAAGTGCTGGCTTACTCAACAGACAGACGAGATTCTAACCCTGGTCTCCTGTGTCAGAGGCAGAGCCCTTAACCATTACACCATCCAGACACTGCTTAAGGATTTGTAGCCAGGCATGGCCTTGCATTTTGTGTTCAACAGTTGTCCAAAGAGAACCCCAGATAGCCAGGTAGATTCATCTCTATCTCTGGTTAAGGACTCTGCCTCTGAAAGAGGAGACCAGAGTTCGAATCTCAACTCTGTCTGTTCAGTAAGCCAGCACCTATTCAGTAGGAGACCTTAGGCAAGTCTTCCTGCTACTGCCTATAGAGTGTGCCCTAGTGGCTGCAGCTCTGGCGCTTTGAGTCTGCCAGGAGAAAAAGCGTGATATAAATGGTATTTGTCTTGTCTAATTTTTCTCTTGACAACTGTTGAACACAAAAGGCAAGGCCATGCCTGGCTACAAATCCTTAAGCAGTGGCTGGATGGTGTAATGGCTAAGGGCTCTGCCTCTGACACAGGAGACCAGGGTTTGAATCTCGGCTCTATCTGTTCAGTAAGCCAGCACCTATTCAGTAGGAGACCTTAGGCAAGTCTTCCTAACACTGCTACTGCCTATAGAGCGTGCCCTAGTGGCTGCAGCTCTGGCGCTTTGAGTCTGCCAGGAGAAAAGTGTGATATAAATGTTATTTGTCTTGTCTAATTTTTGTTTTGGATTAACCATAAATGGTACATGCTAGGCTAGCTTCAGCTAGTAGTGTTGGTGGTATAATGGATATGTTAGTTACCTACCATACACTGAGACCTGAGTTCAATTCCCAGCCACGATATGTAAGCTGGCTTTTGAAGTACTGTAATTCCCTGGCCGACAGAGCCGGCGCTACCATATAGGCAAAGGGGGCAATTGCACCACGGCCCCAGAGCTTGTAGGGGCCCCCAGTAGCTACAAGAGAATTTTTTTTTCAAAAAGACCTTATAGTTTTTGAGAAAATCGATTTTAAAGTTTCAAAGGAAAAAAAATACACATGTAAAAACCTGCCGACTTTAACGGTTAATAGAAAATTCACCTTAAATGCTAGAAGCCCTAAATTTGCAGGAAATGTTAAGGAGATCATTGGGAATAAGAGAAAAAAAAACTATTTTTCAA
This sequence comes from Hyperolius riggenbachi, assembly GCF_040937935.1. Lineage (NCBI taxonomy): Eukaryota > Metazoa > Chordata > Amphibia > Anura > Hyperoliidae > Hyperolius > Hyperolius riggenbachi. The sequence continues at coordinate 206,092,287 of NC_090656.1, forward strand.
AAAGACCTTATAGTTTTTGAGAAAATCGATTTTAAATTTTTGAAGGAAAAAAGTATACTTTTAAATGCAGTAAATGTCACATTTAGTAGCAAACCTAACGGTAGTGTAATTTTACATGCATCAAAGGGAGCAATAAACTTCCTGACTGAGTTTCCAGGGGGTCCATAAACAGCCACAGCGCTTTGGCCAGGGATCGCTGTACAGCCGCAATATGGCTGTATGAAGATCCCTGGCATTTTTTCCTATTTTCCCAATTTTTTTATTTATTTATTTATTTTTTTAAGTTTAGAGTGTGGTAATTTTTAAAAAAAGTTATGTGGGATCCCCTCTCCTGGAACTTTTTAACCCCTTGTCCCCCATGCAGGCTGGGGTAACCAGAATGTGGAGCTCCGACCGATTAGGGCTTTATACCCTGACTATACCGGCTGCAAAAAAGGTCCCTTAATGCCGATTTGTGTTCCGGGGTATCTGTTGGGGGGCCCCCAGGTTTATTTTGCCCTGGGGCCACATTGTTGCTTAAACCGGCCCTGCTGGCAGATGAGACCCTCCTCCCTCTGGAAGGAGGGAATAGGTAGAAGGGTTGGAGGGTGGAGCCTACAAGAGGCTAATTAAACTGTCCCTAGCAGAGTGTGTGTAGCAGCTGTCCCTTAACTAATTAGTATAGGAAGACGAGTGAGTCAAATGGCACAAGAACCTTGCCTTTTATAAGGGGGGGGGGGGGCTCTAGGAGTGAGTGCAGTCTGATTGGAAACAATGTGCCTGCTGACTGTGATGTAGAGGGTCAAAGTTCTGCTCAATAGAGCATTATGGGGCGAATCGAACTTCCGGGAAAGTTCGCTTTTGGCAGGCGAACACGAACCACCGAAGTTCGCCAGGAACTGTTCGTGACATCTCTACATGTGACACTTTTTTGCAGCCTAGGTGCGCTAAGGGGCCCAACATCCTATGAGTACCTTTAGGATTTCGCAGGTCATTTTGAGGCATTTGGTTTCTAGACCACGCCTCATGGTTTAGGGCTCCTAAAATGCCAGGGCAGTATAGGAACCCCACAAGTGACCCCATTTTAGAAAGAAGACACCCTAAGGTATTCCATTAGGTGTATGGTGAGTTCATAGAAGATTTTATTTTTTTGTCACAAATTAGCGGAATTTGATTTTTTTTTTTTTACAAAAAATCAAATTCCGCTAATTTGTGACAAAAAAAAAATCTTCTATGAACTCACACATACACCTAACGGAATACCTTGGGGTGTCTTTCTAAAATGGGGTCACTTTTGGGGTTCCTATACTGCCCTGGCATTTTAGGAGCCCTAAACCGTGAGGAGTAGTCTAGAAACCAAATGCCTCAAAATGGCCTGTGAAATCCTAAAGGTACTCATTGGACTTTGGGCCCCTTAGCGCACCTAGGCTGCAAAAAAGTGTCACACGTGGTATCGCCGTACTCAGGAGAAGTAGTATAATGTGTTTTGGGGTGTATTTTTACACATACCCATGCTAGGTGAGAGAAATATCTCTAAAATGGACAATTGTGTGTAAAAAAAAAAAAAAAAATCTCATTTGCAGAGATATTTCTCCCACACAGCATGGGTATGACACTCTTTTGCAGCCTAAGTGCGCTAAGGGGCCCAAAGTCCTATGAGCACCTTTAGGCTTTACAGGGGTGCTTACAATTTAGCGCCCCCCAAAATGCCAGGACAGTAAACACACCCCACAAATGTCCCCATTTTGGAAAGTAGACATCCCAACGTATTCAGAGAGGGGCATGGTGAGTCTGTGGCAGATTTCATTTTTTTTTCACAAGTTAGCAGAAATGGAATCTTTTTTTTCTTGTCACAAACTGTCATTTTCCGCTAACTTGTGACAAAAAATAATATCTTCTATGAACTCACCATGCCTCTTAGTGAATACTTTGGGATGTCTTCTTTCCAAAATGGAGTCATTTGGGGTTTTTTTTATACTATACTGGAATTCTAGCAACTCAAGAAACCTGACAGGTGCTCAGAAAAGTCAGAGATGCTTCAAAATGGGAAAATTCACTTTTTGCACCATAGTTTGTAAACGCTATAACTTTTACCCAAACCAATATATATTCACTTATTGGATTTTTTTTTTTTTGATCAAAGATATGTAGCACAATAATTTTGGACAAAAATGTACATAGAAATTTTCCTTTAATTGAAAAATGTCAGCACATGTCTTTTTTTGATGAATATAATAAAAACTGAAAATCACGGCAGCAATCAAATAGCATCAAAAGAAAGCTGTATTAGTGACAAGAAAAGGAGGTAAAATTAATTTAGATAGTAAGTTGTATGACCGAGCAATAAACTGTTAAAGCTGCAGTGGTCTGAATGGAAAAAAAAAAGTGTCTGGTCCTTAAGGGGTTTTATGACTGCAGTGGTTAGTTTGCCAGCGGTTGTGAAGCGATTAGCATTTTAAATTCTGATTGGTCCTTTCAATTAATTGTAATTTTGTTACAGTGTGCAGTAACTTCAAAACGCTTGCAAAATCGCTCCATGCAGGTTTTGATGAGCGATTGTATACTTTACATTGAAGCGCAAACGCTAACAAAATGCTGCTTGTCCTGCGTTTGTGATTTTGCTAATCGCAATTGCTTCTGTGGAATTTGCACTATCCATTTACATTGGCAGAGCGTTTAGGGAAATAGCTAGCAATTTACCATGCTCCCTAAAACGCAGGGGGGGGGGGGGGAAATCGCTTTAGTGGGTTCCAGCCCTTACTGCAAGTTTCACATGCAGCTGTCTAGTAATTAGAGAGATTTGACCGCAAAGGACAAACACCCAATGATCACCAAATGTGTTGAGCCATTGACTGCCTTTTTACACAAGTGAAGTTAAATGCCACCCGGTTCTTAATTCAAAGGTTTATTATATTTTGATTATATAACAATCAATTAATGCACAGGCATTGATGTTGAATGAGAAGGCAAGGCTCACAGTCCCTACTTCATCCCAAAGGTGCTCTCTGCGGGGTTAAGATCAGGGCTCCATGCAGGCCAGTCACCCATGTCTTTATGGACCATGCTATAGGCACCAGTGCATAGACCTATCAGAATAGGAAGGGGCCCTCCCCAAACTGTTCCTACAATGTTGGTAGCAGGAGATTGTTCAACATGCGGTGCAAAATAGCCTGGGAGAAAAGGCCATATCTGGCAATCCGCAAGTCGCAGCTACATCAAATTTGCTGTGCACTCTCCGGGTGCCCCGAGGGCCCCACCCAACAGAACAGAAGTTACAGAGTGCACAGCTTTTTAGGGCTGCATAGCCAGGCTGGACAAATCGCTGGTACAGTATCCATGGCTCCTTAAAAATTGCATCCGTTACTGAATAGAGGCAGCCGCCCACTTTCTGCAAGTGGCTCCGATACCTCCGTGGGTGGGACTTGCATCACGTGCCTTGAAGCACCAGCCTGAAGAGAGCAGCAGACCATGGGTGTCACACTGACATATGATGCATGCACCGCCCAGTGTTTACTATATCCAGAGACATCGTCATGTACGGGCCAAAAAACATGTTTACTTTAACAGAAGTTTTATTATATCAGAGTTTACTATACCAGGCGTTGCTCCTATAGAATTATAATGGAGATTGGCCGGGACCTGGAGAGGTAGTTTACTATACCCGAGTTTATTATAACAAGATTATGCTGTAATAAAAGAATCCACTGAAAACCACGTGTGGAGTATTGCTCACTAAATACACCAATGTTTGGTCTTACCATCTAAAAGGTTAACAAATCACCAAATCAGGTTTTTACAGCAAGCAAATTGATTAAAAAATATTCGCACACAGTGCTTCTCACTGGGAACCATTTCAAAAACTACTCACAAGATGGTACCTAACCCCTAGAAAAATAGCATTATTCACTCCTAACCAATCTCCAACATGCTGGAAATGTAACAATTATTTGGGACACTAAAACATATGTTTTGGGACTGCCATTTAGTAAGATCAATATGGGACCCTTTAGAGATCTTCTTAAAAACATATCAAGTGCTTTCTCACTAAAGCCAGAACTTGCCCTCTTTATTGTTGGTCTTAAAAACATTCACACACACATTCAACCTATAATATGCCATCTCCTTTTAGCGGCAATCTACCTTATAACTGTAAACTGGGAGTCCACAGAACCCATATAATGGCCGCACTTCCAAGCCTTGATCAATTCCAATCTGAAATTAGAATCTATTATAAGAACTAGAAGGGGTAAATCCAATGACCTTTATCAGAGCCCATTCCTTAAGTGAAAACACAATACCACCATCCAAATTACAATATTCTGGCACTACTAAATACAACCCCAAGCAGCTACCTTAAAGTAGTTAGACTTAGGTTTAGTTTAAGTATAGTTTGGGTTAAAGTTTCATGTTATTGGTTTAAATACAAGAACCCAATGTTATGATACATCTCTCCAATCCTACTAGGAGAGACCATACAGTGGTTAATGATGAACCTATGAACATCCTCACACTAATCTAATTTGAAGATATCAAGATACAGGATGGAACGCCATATTAAAGCGGATACCAGACAGGGTCTTCAAATCTGTGCAAACCGAATCAAAACCCCTTATCAGCCTTCCACCTCTATTTGATAGAGGGTCGGGGAAGGTTTGAGTAGGGGATTGCTAGAGTTCTATCTTTAATAAAGACTATAGATAAGATCATACTTCAAAGTATACATTACTTAACCAGACGTGCCAGATGTATGATAATAGAATATATGTTATTGACATGTTCATTGTTTCAATTAAGGTTATTGCCATTTTATGCCTTATGTACAATTTATCAAACAATGTCTTTTCTATAAAGCTGTAAGTTGATGTTAAAATTCAATAAAATGTTATAAATAAATAAGAGAAGAAACGAAAACCATGTGTGGAACACAGAATTGTAAAAAGGAAGAAAATGCAAAAAAACCTAAAGTCCCAACAACCCGTGCGCTCCCCGCCTTGCTCGTGTACCGACACAATTATCTACATTTTTTCCCATGTAGCCGCATTAACCACTTGCCGACCGCACACTCATAACGTGCGTCGGCAAAGTGGCAGCTGCAGGACCAGCGACGCAGTACTGCGTCGCCAGCTGCAGCCTAATTAATCAGGAAGCAGCCGCTCGTACGAGCGGCTGCTTCCTGTCAAATCACGGCGGGGGGCTCCGTGAATAGCCTGCGGGCCGCCGATGGCGGCTCGCAGGCTAGATGTAAACACAAGCGGAAATAATCCGCTTTGTTTACATTTGTACGGCGCTGCTGCGCAGCAGCGCCGTAAGGCAGATCGGCGATCCCCGGCCAATCAGCGGCCGGGGATCGCCGCCATGTGACAGACCACATCCCGATCTCCAGGGGGAGGCAGCAGGTAGGAGAGGGAGGGGGAATGTCGCCGCGGAGGGGGGCTTTGAGGTGCCCTTCCGCCACCCACAGCAGGCAGGAGAGATCAGACCCCCCCAGCACATCATCCCCATAGGGGGGAAAAAAGGGGGGCAATCTGATCTCCCTGCCTGCACCCTGATCTGTGCTGGGGGCTGCAGAGCCCACCCAGCACAGATCAATCAAACCAGCGCTGGTCCTTAAGGGGGGGTAAAGGGTGGGTCATCAAGTGGTTAAAGCAAGAACAATCGTTTTAGCCGTAAACAAGTGGAACTCAAAGCGAAATGTTTCAATCTATTTTAGCCCTTAATATTGATCAAAAGATGCGATTTATAGTTTCACTTATGTTTTGTCTAATTGTATTTCCCAGTGTATGAGATTCTTGACAACCGATGGAAGTTCCATGAAAAGCTCACTAAACTGCCAGCCATGACTTCGCTCAATTCTAATCAAATAATAATTATTCACTATGTGTGCAATGTATACTACGTATTCCAGTGACCACGGTGACATTGCAAACTGGGCTTATTTTGGGGGTTGAGCTTATATTGCGATCTTTCTAAAAAAAAAAAAAAAAAATCATGCATTTTATGGTCAGGTCTTAAAGTGAACCTGAGGTGAGAGTGATATGGAGGCTGCCATATTTGTTCCGTGTTAATCAATGCCAGTTGCCTGGCAGCCCTGCTGAGCTATTTGGCTGCAGTAGTGTCTGAATCACACCAACAACGAGCATGCAGCTAATCTTGTCAGATCTGACAATCATGTCAGAAACACCTGATCTGCAGCATGATTATTCAGGGTCTATGGCTAAAAGTATTAGAGGCAGAGGATCAGCAGGACAGCCAGGCAACTGGTATTGCTTAAAGGATACCAGAGCCCAACATTCTATGATTAAAAAAAAAAATATTATGCAGGTGGGAGGGTGACATAGTTCACTTGCAGCTCCCTCAGTTTCAAGCTGTGTGGCTCCGTTCCCCCGTTTCAACCTCCCATTGCGGCTCCCAACCAGAGAGTCCAGTATGGAAATACTGCGCTGTGCATGCACAGTATTTTCTTTCTTCTGCCCTGTGAATGCTCTCCTCCATCTTTCCTAGTCGCGCCCACTCGCTCCCATCCTACAGGCATCTGCGCATTCCACAGCCCTCTGCAGTAGGGAAGACAGAGGAGCGCATTCACAGGGCAGAAGTATTTCCATACTGGACGCTCTGGTCTGGAGCTGCAACGGGGGTTTGAAACAGGGGAACGGAGCCACGCAGCTTGAAACAGAGGGAGCGGTAAGTAAAATATGACCCCCTCCCACCTACACAACCAGGTACAACCAGGTCGTGCTGAAAAATGAAATCATCTCCATAAAGCTTTTCAGCAGATGGAGCATGAATCCACTTTTGACCCAGAAACAGCGGCAGAAGGGCCTGACCTGGGCTACAGAGAAGCAGCACAGGACTGTTGCTCAGTGGTCCAAAGTGAATGAAAGCAACTTTTACATGTCATTCAGAAATCAAGGTGCCAGAGTCTGGAGGAAGACTGGGGAGAGGGAAATGCCAAAATGCCTTAAGTCTAGTGTCAAGTACCCACAGTCAGTGATGGTCTGGGGTGCCATGTCAGCTGCTGGTGTTGGTCAACTGTGTTTTATTAAGGGCAGGGTCAATGCAGCTAGCTATCAGGAGATTTTGAAGCACTTCATGCTTCAATTTGCTGAAAAGCTTTATGGAGATGAAGATTTAATTTTTCAGCACGGTCTGGCACCTGCTCACAGTGCCAAAACCACTGGTAAATGGTTTACTGACCATGGTATTCCTCTGCTCAATTGGCCTGCCAACTCTGACTTAAACCCCATAGAGAATCTGTGGGATATTGTGAAGAGAAAGTTTAGAGACGCATCGAAGCATCCTGGGCCTCCATAACACCTGAGCAGTGCCACAGGCTGATTGCCTCCATGCCACGCCACATTGAAGCAGTCATTTCTGCAAAAGGATTCCCAACCAAGTATTGAGTGCATAACTGAACATAATTATTTGAAGGTTGACTTTTTTTGTTTTAAAAACACTTCTTTTATTGGTCGGATGAAATATGCACATTTGAGATAGGATATTTGGGTTTCCATGAGCTGTATGCCAAAATCATCAATAAGAAAAACAATAAAAGGCTTGAACTACTTCAGTTGTGTGTAATGAATCTAAAATATATGAAAGTCTAATGTTTATCAGTACATTACAGAAAATGATGAACTTTATCACGACATGATAATTTTGAGAAGATCCTGTATATGCCATTTAAATGAACTTACCAGAATGTTGCATAATTCTACATCTATGAATTATTTGCATCTTATTGGCTATTCAGTAACCTTATAACAAAGGACAGAGTTTGTATGTTCTCCCCATGTCTGTATGGGTTTCCTCTGGGCTCTCCAGTTTCCTCCCACATCCCAAAAACATACAGACTATGATACATACACTACACAATATAGGCATGGGGCTATGGTAGGCATTCAATTGTGAGCCCCTCTGGGGGACAGTTAAATAGGAATTGTAGTGAAAATAATAAAACATTGCTTATTGTGAGTTTCTCAAACCTGTCCTTATGACTCCCCAGCAGTGCATGGTTTTCAGGCAACCTCACTTATGCAAAGGTGGGGTAATTAGTGTCTCAGCTACATGGAATCCACCTAGCTGAGACACTAACTACCCCACCTGTGCATAAGTGAGGTTGCCTGCAAACCATGCACCGCTGGGGAGTCACGAGGACAGGTTTGAGAAACATTGGTTTACAATAGTATTTACAGATTATTTAGTCAGTGTTTGCCCACTGTAAAATCTTTCCTCTCCCTGATTAACATTCTGAAATGTATCACTAGTGGTGACGTGTTTAGTTCTGCCAGGTGAAATACTGCTTGCTTGACAGGTGGAAAAAGCTGTTCTTTCCCACAATGCAATGAGGTTCTCAGAGAGCAAACTTCATGACATTACACTGTGGGAGGGGTTTCACCACAATATCAGCCATACAGACTCTCCTGATGATCTGTTAGAGAAAAGGTAAAGATTTATCATGGGAAAGGGGGTATCAGCTACTGACTGGAATGGAGTTAATTCCTTGGTTAACATTCCTCTTTAAGTGAAAAGACAAAGTGTGTACAGCTCTGCGTAAGGTGTCGGAGCTATATAAATACTAAATAGTACTAATAAAAACTTTATAACTGAATGGGTTTACTTTTGATTACATACAAATTATAATAGGCATCAGAGTCAGAAATTGGTTTGAAATGTAAACATCATTATCCTGATCTGAACCCATGACTGATGCCACTGCCCTGATCTGAAGCCATGACCTTGATCTGAACTCATGACCCCAATTTCAAACCATGACTGACGCCATGACCTTGATCTGAACCCATGACTCAGTAGCCATGATCCTGATTTGAACCCATGACTCTGGAGCCACACACCTGCTCTGAACCCACGACTAGAGATGTCGCGAACGGTTCCAGGCGAACTTTGGGGGTTCGCGTTCGCCTGCAACAGGCGAACTTTCACGAAGTTCGCTTCGCCCCATAAAGCTCTATTGACCAAAACTTTGACCCTCTATATCACAGTCAGCAGGCACATTATTCCCAAACACACTGCTTTCACTGCTGGAGGCCCGCCCCCCCCCAAGCAAGGTCCTTATACCATTTGACTCACTTGTCTGCCTACACTAATTATTTACGGGACAGCTGCCTCCCTCCTACCCTTCTACCTATTCCCTACCAGAGGGAGGAGGGTCTTATCTGCCAGGGAATTCCAGTATTTCAAAAACCTGCTAGCATACCATGGCTGGGGATTGAACCCCGGTATCAGTGTATGGGTAACTAACATATCCATTATACCACCAACACTTTTGCTGAAGCTAGCTGCAGCTAGCCTAGCATGTACAATTTATGCTCAGTCCAAAAGAAAAACAACATTTATATCACACTTTTCTCCTGGCGGACTCAAAGCAACAGAGCTGCAGCCACTAGGGCATGCTATAATGGATATGTTAGTTACCTACCATACACTGATACCTGGGTTCAATCCCCAGCTCTGGTGCTTTGAGTCTGCCAGGAGAAAAGTGTAATATAAATGTTATTTTTCTTTTGGACTGAGCATAAATTGTACATGCTAGGCTAGCTTCAGATAGCTTCAGCTAGAAGCAGGGCCGGATTACCAACCAGGCAACAAAAGCAGTCGCTTGGGGCCCCATTCAGAGTCAAAGGGGCCCCATCAGCACATAAACCAGCCCTCGCCATCCTGTCAGCAGTGGCTGGATGGTATAATGGTTAAAGGGACTCTGAGCAGTGCAGTAACTATGGAAAGATGCATATCATTTTAAAGCTCTCTTTCTCCTCTTTCCAATGATATATAAACGGCTGCCCTATGCCTTTTCGTTTTCGCTATTTTTGCGATCGGAATCGCGGCCACAGGACGACTTTTCTCCAAAGTCGGCAGCTCGATTCAGCACAATGCAAAGAAATATAAGGAACCCAGGGGGACATAATTACAAACATCATGCTGGTAGGTGTGAGGATGTAATTAATTAGTTGTGGGTATGCTTAAAGGCATACCCACAGGCACTAATCAGAGTCCCTTTAAGGGCTCTGCCTCTGACACAGGAGACCAGGGTTCGAATCTCGGCTCTGCCTGTTCAGTAAGCCAGCATCTATTCAGTAGGAGACTTTGGGCAAGTCTCTCTAACCCTGCTACTGCCTATAGGGCGCATCCTAGTGGCTGCAGCTCTGGCGCTTTGAGTCCGCCAGGAGAAAAGCGCGATATAAATGTTATTTGTCTTGTCTTGTCTAATGATGCCGTACGCTGCTGATTGTCTTCAGAGCCAGGCTCTCCTCCTAGGTCCCCCTCCTGCTACTGTGCGCTCTGCCGCTGCCCACTCCGCCCTCCCTTCCCACAGAGAACCACAGCTGCAACAAGAATGATAGCAGCAGATGGCAAACGCTCACTCACCTATCCAGGATCCAAGCGATAGAGATCCCGTCATCTGAAACCCATCTGTCTCTTCTACAGTGCAGCCGCTCGCTCTGTACTTCCTGATTCTCAGATCAGACAGGAAGTAGGAAGTAGTAATAGTAGTAGTAACAGAGCGGCAGCACTCCAGAGGAGACAGATGGGCTCTGGATGACGGGACCTCTATTGCTTGGATCGCAATAGGTGAATGTGAGTCATCTGGTGCTGTCATTCTCCCCCGCTGCAGCTGCCTTCTCTGCTGGACTATCGTATTCACTGGGATGGAGGCTGCATGGTGGCTGTCTAGTTTGGGAGGAAATCGGTTGTTCGGTGGTGGGGGTGGTTATGTAATTCTGTCTGGGGAACGGCTTCCGGTTTGGCGGTGTCCAGAGCTTTCTGCTATTTCCAGGCTGGAGATGCAGGGGGAAAGTGCTGCTGCTGTGATATCTGGCGCCCTCTTCACAGGGGTGCCCCAGCCCCTGAGTGCAAATGTCCCAGCCATTCATCTCTCACCCTGCATTGTGCACCCACAGAGGAAAGCGGGCTGTTGCCCATAGCAACCAGTAGCTTGGCTGCCCCGGTGTGTGCGGCATGTTGCTGTGCAGCTGCATCTTCTGGTTCTATTACGACATGATGGGGGCCCAAATCAGTTACTTTGCTTAGGGCCCCATTTAGCCTTAATCCGGCTCTGGCTAGAAGTGTTGGTGGTATATAGAGTTGGGCCGAACCTCTGATTTTAGGTTCGCGAACCGGGTTCGCGAACTTCCGCGGAAGGTTCGGTTTGCGTAAAAGTTCGCGAACCGCCATAGACTTCAATGGGGATGCGAACTTTGAAAGAAAAAAAAATTATGCAGGCCACAAAAGTGATGGAAAAGATGTTTCAAGGGGTCTAACACCTGGACCCCCAGGTGGAGGAGTGGGATACATGCCAAAAGTCCCCGGGAAAAATCTGGATTTGACGCAAAGCAGCGTTTTTAAGGGCACAAATCACATTGAATGCTAAATGACAGGCCTAAAGTGCTTTAAAACATCTTGCATGTGTATACATCAATCAAGTAGTGTAATTAAGGTACTGCTTCACACTGACACACCAAACTCACCGTGTAACGCACCGCAAACAGCTGTTTGTGTAGTGACGGCCGTGCTGGACTGGTGCACACCATGGCGAGAACAGGTATGCAGTGGCGGGTTCACTGAACAGAACAGGTATACAGTGGCGGGTTCACTGAACAGGTATGCAGTGGCGGGTTCACTGAACAGGTATGCAGTGGCGGGTTCACTGAACAGGTATGCAGTGGCGGGTTCACTGAACAGGTATGCAGTGGCGGGTTCACTGAACAGGTATGCAGTGGCGGGTTCACTGAACAGGTATGCAGTGGCGGGTTCACTGAACAGGTATGCAGTGGCGGGTTCACTGAACAGGTATGCAGTGGTGGGTTCACTGAACAGGTATGCAGTGGTGGGTTCACTGAACAGGTATGCAGTGGTGGGTTCACTGAACAGAACAGGTATACAGTGGCGGGTTCACTGAACAGGTATGCAGTGGCGGGTTCACTGAACAGGTATGCAGTGGCGGGTTCACTGAACAGGTATGCAGTGGCGGGTTCACTGAACAGGTATGCAGTGGCGGGTTCACTGAACAGGTATGCAGTGGCGGGTTCACTGAACAGGTATGCAGTGGCGGGTTCACTGAACAGGTATGCAGTGGTGGGTTCACTGAACAGGTATGCAGTGGTGGGTTCACTGAACAGGTATGCAGTGGTGGGTTCACTGAACAGGTATGCAGTGGTGGGTTCACTGAACAGGTATGCAGTGGTGGGTTCACTGAACAGGTATGCAGTGGTGGGTTCACTGAACAGGTATGCAGTGGTGGGTTCACTGAACAGGTATGCAGTGGTGGGTTCACTGAACAGGTATGCAGTGGTGGGTTCACAGAACTGGTATGCAGTGGCGGGTTCACTGAACAGGTATGCAGTGGTGGGTTCACTGAACAGGTATGCAGTGGTGGGTTCACAGAACAGGTATGCAGTGGTGGGTTCACTGAACAGGTATGCAGTGGTGGGTTCACTGAACAGGTATGCAGTGGTGGGTTCACTGAACAGGTATGCAGTGGTGGGTTCACTGAACAGGTATGCAGTGGTGGGTTCACTGAACAGGTATGCAGTGGCAGGTTCACTGAACAGGTATGCAGTGGCGGGTTAACTGAACAGGTATGCAGTGGCGGGTTAACTGAACAGGTATGCAGTGGCGGGTTAACTGAACAGGTATGCAGTGGTGGGTTCACTGAACAGGTATGCAGTGGCAGGTTCACTGAACAGGTATGCAGTGGTGGGTTCACAGTACAGGTATGCAGTGGTGAGTTCACAGAACAGGTATGCAGCCAGGAACAAGCTAAGCCTAACTAATCTTTCCCTATGAGAGACAGTCTGCAGCAGCTCGCCCTACTCTCACTAATGCAGGCGAGTGACCGTAATGGCCGCCGCTGCCTGCCTTATATAAGGGGGGTGGGGCTCCAGGGGCTAGTGTAGCCTAATTGGCTACACTGGGCCTGCTGACTGATGTAGAGGGTCAAAGTTGACCCTCCATGGTGCATTATGGGGCGAACCTAACTTCTGCAAACGTTCGCCTGCGGGACGCGAACGCGAACCACGGAAGTTCGCATGGAACCGTTCGCAGGCGAACCGTTCGGCCCAACTCTAGTGGTATAATGGATATGTTAGTTACCTACCATACACTGAAACCTGAGTTCAATCCCCAGCCACGGTATGTTAGCTGGCTTTTGAAATACTGGAATTCCCTGGCAGATGAGACCCTCCTCCCTCCGGTAGGAGGGAGGAGGTAATAGGTAATAGGTAGAAGGGTAGAAGGGCCAGGTATTAGAACACTTGAAACATGTTTTCTAATATTATTTTGGCCAGTAGAAATTTTGCATCCCCATTGAACTCTATCGCGGTTCGCAAACTTTTTCTCGAACCGAACTTTCCGCGGAGGTTCGCCAACAGGGTTCGCGAACCGAAAATCGGAGGTTCGCGACATCTCTACCCACGACACTGTAGCCATGAACCTGTTCTGAACCCATGACTCGACGGCATGACTGATCTGAGCCACTGACTGGAGTGCTGACCCTGTTCTGACATCATGAACCTGATCTGAAGCAATGACTCTGTAGCCATGACCCTGATCTGAACCTATCACTTTGAAGCCATGATCCTGATATAGCGGCCCTTACAGGGTCACAAAGTGATCTGTTTACAAAGTGAAGTGTCAACTGGCTCCACACGGTTATTAAAATTAGCAACATATCTCTGTGGCCTGGAGGTGCCTTGCTGGCCCTGACCCTATTGTCTATGGTTATGAAAATAGCTTACCTAGATGTGGATCCAGAAGGTGAGGCTGCTCCTGATAATTGTCCATAATAACTACAATGAAAGAAGAGAGGATGGTAAGACTCCGACAAGGGACATACAGGCTCCTCATCTCCTACCCCTGCCTAATCCCCAAGTGCAGAGTTCAATCTATTACCCCAGCAATCCCACCTCCACCCTAGTGTTGGGCGAACACCTAGATGTTCGGGTTCGAGAACGTTCGCCGAACATCGCCGCGATGTTCGGGTGTTCGCGCCGAACTCCGAACATAATGGAAGTCAATGGGGACCCGAACTTTCGTGCTTTGTAAAGCTTCCTTACATGCTACATACCCCAAATTAGCAGGGTATGTGCACCTTGGGAGTGGGTACAAGAGGAAAAAAAAATATTTGAAAAAGAGCTTATAGTTTTTGAGAAAATTGATTGTAAAGTTTCAAAGGAAAAACTGTCTTTTAAATGTGGAAAATGTCATGTTTCTTTGCACAGGTAACATGCTTTTTTTCGCCATGCAGTCATAAATGTAATACAGAGAAGAGGTTCCACGAAAAGGGACCGGTAACGCTAACCCAGCACCAGCAGCAGCACACGTGATGGAACAGGAGGAGGCGCAGGAGGAGAAGGCCACGCTTTGTGAGACACAACAACCCAGGCCTTGCATGAGGACAAGAAGCATGCGGATAGCATGCTTTGTACCGCCATGCAGTCATAAATGTAATAAAGATAAGTGGTTCAATAAACAGGGACCACGCGGCAACGCTAACCCAGCAGCAGCAGACGTGATGTAACAGGAGGAGGCGCAGGAGGAGAAGGCCACGCTTTGTGAGACACAACAACCCAGGCCTTGCATGAGGACAAGAAGCGTGCGGATAGCATGCTTTGTACCGCCATGCAGTCATAAATGTAATAAAGATAAGTGGTTCAATAAACAGGGACCACGCGGCAACGCTAACCCAGCAGCAGCAGACGTGATGGAACAGGAGGAGGCGCAGGAGGAGAAGGCCACGCTTTGTGAGACACAACAACCCAGGCCTTGCATGAGGACAAGAAGCATGCGGATAGCATGCTTTGTACCGCCATGCAGTCATAAATGTAATAAAGATAAGAGGTTCCATAAACAGGGAGGGACCGGCAACGCTAACCCAGCAGAAGCAGCAGCACACGTGATGGAACAGGAGCAGGCGCAGGAGGAGAAGGCCATGCTTTTTGAGACACAACAACCCAGGCCTTGCATGAGGACAAAAAGCGTGCGGCTATAGCAGCAATGCTTTTTGCCGCCATGCAGTCATAAATGTAATACAGATGAGAGGTTCAATAAACAGGGACCGGAAACGCTACACCATCCCAGATGTTCATTGTTCATGTTACTTGGTTGGGGTCCTGGAGTGTTGCGTAGTCATTTCCAATCCAGGATTGATTCATTTTAATTTGAGTCAGACGGTCTGCATTTTCTGTGGAGAGGCGGATACGCCGATCTGTGACGATGCCTCCGGCAGCACTGAAACAGCGTTCCGACATAACGCTGGCTGCCGGGCAAGCCAGCACCTCTATTGCGTACATTGCCAGTTCGTGCCAGGTGTCTAGCTTCGATACCCAATAGTTGAAGGGTGCAGATGGATTGTTCGACACAGCTACGTTATCTGACATGTAGTCCTTGACCATCTTCTCCAGGCGATCGGTGTTGGAGGTGGATCTGCACGCTTCCTGTTCAGTGGGCTGCTGCTGCATGGCTGTCAGAAAATTTTCCCACTCCAAGGACACTGCCGATACCATTCCCTTTTGGGCACTAGCTGCGGCTTGCGTTGTTTGCTGCCCTCCTGGTCGTCCTGGGTTTGCGGAAATCAGTCTGTTGGCGTATAACTGGCTAGAGGAGGGGGAGGATGTCAATCTCCTCTCTAAAGTCTCCACAAGGGCCTGCTGGTATTCTTCCATTTTGACCTGTCTGACTCTTTCTTCAAGCAGTTTTGGAACATTGTGTTTGTACCGTGGATCCAGAAGGGTATAAACCCAGTAATTGGTGTTGTCCAGAATGCGCACAATGCATGGGTCGCGTTCAATGCAGTCTAGCATGAATTGAGCCATGTGTGCCAGAGCCCTACCAGAATCATCATCCTCTTGTGAGCGTTGTGATAGTTGTTGTGATGCATCATAGTCGTCACCTTCCTCCTGGTCTGCTTCTGCTGACCATTCGCGCTGAATTGTGGAAGTCCAACGTGCACCGCTCTGGCCCTCGTCAGTGGTGGCAGGAAATTCCTGCTCCAACTCCAGCTGTTCCTCCTCCTCTTCTTCGTCATAGCTGCTGGGGCCAGCGTTCCCTGAGGCGGATGGCCTGATGTTGGTACCATCACGCTGATCGTTTTCTCCTTCAGATTCCCCCAGTTGCATCATGACAGCTGTTTCCTTGATTTTCAACATTGACCTCTTCAGTAAACACAGTAGTGGTATGGTAATGCTGACTGAAGAGTTGTCACTGCTCACAAGCAACGTGGATTGCTCAAAATTTTGGAGGACTTGTCAGAGGTCCAACATGTTGGCCCAATCGGATCCACAGAAGCTTGGCAGCTGTCCGGATGCGCCTCGGTACTGCGCCGTCATGTACTGGACCACTGCACTCTTCTGCTCGCAAAAGCGTGCTAGCATGTGCAGCGTAGAATTCCAGCGCGTAGGGACATCACACAGTAAGCGATGGTGGGGGAGATTGAAGCGCTCCTGCATCTTGGCGAGTGCCCCCGAAGCAGTACTGGAATTTCTACAATGTTTGGCCACTCGACGCACCTTCAACAGAAGATCGGCCACGCCTGGTTATGTCCTCAGGAACCGCTGAACTACTAGGTTCATCACGTGCGCCAGGCAAGGGATGTGTGTCAGCTTAGCCAACCTTAACCACTTGCCGACCGCACACTCATAACGTGCGTCGGCAAAGTGGCAGCTGCAGGACCAGCGACGCAGTACTGCGTCGCCAGCTGCAGCCTAATTAATCAGGAAGCAGCCGCTCGTACGAGCGGCTGCTTCCTGTCAAATCACGGCGGGGGGCTCCGTGAATAGCCTGCGGGCCGCCGATGGGCAGCCCCCCGCCACCCACAGCAGGCAGGAGAGATCAGACCCCCCCAGCACATCATCCCCATAGGGGGGAAAAAAGGGAGGCAATCTGATCTCCCTGCCTGCACGCTGATCTGTGCTGGGGGCTGCAGAGCCCACCCAGCACAGATCAATCAAACCAGCGCTGGTCCTTAAGGGGGGGTAAAGGGTAGGTCCTCAAGTGGTTAAAGCGCGAATGAGATTACTCCCATTATCACACACAACCATGCTCGGTTTCAGGTCCAGCGGTGCCAGCCACAAATCCGTCTGTTCCTTTATTCCCTTCCAAATTTCCTCCCCTGTGTGCTGCTTATCCCCAAGGCAGATCAGCTTCAGCAACGCTTGCTGACGCATGCCAACAGCTGTGCTGCACTGCTTCCACGATCCTACTGCTGCTGGGTTAGCGTTTCCGGATGAGGTACAGCTTTGAGATGCGTTGGAGGAGAAGGAGTCAGAGAGGTAGGTGCTGCTGTTGTTATCCAGTGGGAGGGACGGCGGTGCAACTGTTTGCGGCGTGGGCAACACCCGCGCCGTAGCAGGTGAGGAATCGCTGCCAGGCTCCACAAGGTTCACCCAGTGCGCGGTAAGGGAGATGTATCGACCCTGGCCGAACGCACTCGTCCAGGTGTCAGTGGTGAGGTGAACCTTGCAGGCAACGACATTCTTCAAGCTTCGGGTTATTTTGCTGACCACGTGCTCATGCAACTCAGGCACTGCAGAGCGCGCAAAGTGGTAGCGGCTGGGAACCACGTAACGTGGGATGGCCACTGACATCATGCCCTTGAAGCTGTTTGTCTCCACCACTCGATATGGCAGCATTTCGCAGGCCAGAAGCTTGGCTATGCTGGCTGTTACTGCCACGGCCCGGGGGTCATTTGCTGGCAATTTCCTCTTGCGCTCAAACATCTCCGACACAGACAACTGAACCCTAGCGCTGCACACGGAAGGGCTGTTGGTTGTTGTGTTTGATGAACACTGGGAGACCTCAAGAGCACTACTCCGGAAAGTGACAGTGTCAGCGTCGTCTGATGTTTGTGAATGTTGTGAACCACGCAATGGCTGGGCTACCGCTGCTGCTGAGGCGGGTCTGGTGGTGAGTCTGGTGAACCCAAGGGAGGCAGTGTTGCTGGTACCCTGTCCTGCCGAGTTTGCCCACAGAGTGGGATGTTTGGATAGCATGTGGCGGCTCATGCTGGTGGTGGAGAGGTTGTTAATACTTTTCCCCCTGCTCAGGCGGGTCTTGCACACCTTGCAAATCGCCATGGTAACATCCTCAGTGCAGTCTTCAAAGAAAGCCCAGACTTTGGAGCACCTGCCTTGCTGGCGATTTCTGTTTGCTCCTCTTTTGCCTCTCACTTGAACTTCCACGCTTGTGGTGCCTGAAATTGCGCGCCGCCTACCTTGTGGTACAAGGCGAACTCGTGCAGCAGTGGGTTCTTCAACAGACTCATCTGTGCTGCTGCTACGACGGCGATGTTCTCGTTCACAAACAAAATCTGGGTCTCTGTCCACATTGTCCATACCCTCCTCTTCCATCTCCTCAAACTCGTCATATGTCATTGTGGGGGGCCGCCGCCGTGGAGTAGAGCTCCCCAGAACAACCTCTGCGCAGCTCACTCCAACGTCGTCTTCCAGATCTTCTCGGCCGACCTCCTGCAATTGCAACCCCTCCTGCCCAACTTGCTCTGGGATTTGGGTTTCCGAGTCCTCCTCGGACTCGCCTTGTATTTCAGTGCGCGGTGCATTTCCCACAGTTAATGGTTGTGAATCCGGGCACAACATTTCTGGCTGTTCCTCCATTGACCTTTGAAAGGTGGAAGTTTGTTGGGCTGGGAATAGCTCCTGCGAATACCCAATTGTGTCCTGAGGTAATTCATCGGACTGGTTATCTGGCAGTTGTGTGCGTGGTGTCGCTGCCGGTTGTGTCAGCTTTGTGCCCACTGGCTCCTTTTAACTGGCTGAGGACTCGGACCTCGTGCGTGATGTGCTGGTGCTGCTTAACCCACTGCTGGACGCTTGAGAGGTCATCCAAGTAATTATCTGGTCCTGTTCTTTTGGATCTGTGAGGGTTGTTGTCCTGGACAACATGGGCGGCATTGAGTGGGTTTTCTTGGGTGCTCCCCTGTGGCCTGTACGTGAACCGTCAGGGGAAACACCTCTTCCCTTGCCCCTTCCTCTTTCACCGGATTTCTTCCTCATTTCACTTATCCTTACAGTACACGCTGACTGGCAGCAGTACAGTGGCAGTACAGAAATGCTATACAGTACCACTATTCCCAGCAGCGACACAGAGCATAATGCTATACAGTGGCGGGTGAGCGGTGTACCACTATTCCCAGCAGCGACACAGAGCACAATGCTATACAGTGGCGGATGAGCGGTGTACTACTGTTCCCAGGCCCAGCAGACACAGAGTGGAAGTAAACACAATGCTATATAGTCTGGCTGAGCCGTGTACACAGAGTGGCAGTACACACAATGCTATATAGTCTGGCTGAGCGGTGTACACAGAGTGGCAGTACACACAATGCTATATAGTCAGGCTAAGCCGTGTACACAGAGTGTCAGAAAACACAATGCTACATATATCGTGGCTTAGCGAGGTGCACAGTGGCAGTACACACAATGCTATATAGTCAGGCTGAGCCGTGTACACAGAGTGTCAGTAAACAATGGTATATAGTCTGGCTGAGCGGTGTACACAGAGTGTCAGTAAACAATGGTATATAGTCTGGCTGAGCGGTGTACACAGAGTGGCAGTAAACACAATGCTATATATAGCGTGGCTGAGCGAGGTGCACAGTGGCAGTACACACAATGCTATATATAGCGTGGCTGAGCGAGGTGCACAGTGGCAGTACACACAATGCTATATAGTCAGGCTGAGCCGTGTACACAGAGTGGCAGTACACACAATGCTATATAGTCTGGCTGAGCCGTGTACACAGAGTGGCAGTACACACAATGCTATATAGTCTGGCTGAGCCGTGTACACAGAGTGGCAGTAAACACAATGCTATATACAGCGTGGCTGAGCGAGGTGCACAGTGGCAGTACACACAATGCTATATAGTCAGGCTGAGCCGTGTACACAGTGTCAGAAAACACAATGCTATATATAGCGTGGCTGAGCGAGGTACACAGTGGCAGTAAACAATGCTATATATAGTGTGGCTGAGCGAGCGGTGTACTACTGTTCCCAGCAGCGACACACAATGACTGGGGGGGACCCTGGCTAGCGTGGCTGGAGAGCGAACTACCCTGCCTGCCTACCCAAAGCTAAACCCACAGACAAATGGCGGAGATATGACGTGGTTCGGGTATTTATTTACCCGAACCACGTGACCGTTCGGCCAATCAGAGCGCGTTCGGGCCCGAACCACGTGACCCGTTCGGCCAATCACAGCGCTAGCCGAACGTTCGGGGAACGTTCGGCCATGCGCTCTTAGTTCGGCCATGTGGCCGAACGGTTTGACCGAGCACCGTCAGGTGTTCGGCCGAACTCGAACATCACCCGAACAGGGTGATGTTCTGCAGAACCCGAACAGTGGCGAACACTGTTCGCCCAACACTACTCCACCCCTACCCCCAAACAGATTCTGGATCAGCAGGACTCACTATGTCCCGCAGTCACACACATATGGATCTAGTGATTCGCAGTCTGGTTTGCTTACCTTTAAACCTCTGTGCGCACACCTCTCTGCTCACCGGCTCCATACAGGACATCTGCAGGTTGACAAACAGGTCTCGTGTCTGTTTGCTCTCCGTAAAAGATCCCAAGATGTTACCGCTCCATACAATCTCCGGGCTGCCATCTTACTCTCGCTCAGCACGGTCTGCCGCCATCGTGATGATTCTGCACTAGAGACGCTCACGGCTCCCACCTAAACACACAGAGCAGAGGCTTTCCTGAGCCACCATTATGTTGCTAGCTACAGCTGAATGACCTCTGTATGACCACAGCACCATCGCAGGAATATACACTCCTACACATCACACATTGCAGAAGTCTAACCTGGCCAGGCAGATCTGGCTCCTGATTAGCTGCTACGGATGTCAGAATAATGCCAGCAGCTGCACCATACAGAGAGGGGTTATTCAGTTCCAAACACATCCAAATGCCAACAGGAAGTATGCGGCCCCTTTCACATCGCATGCGTTTCCATCTGATTATTGAGCCACATGCAACCGCAAGGACACCATCGCTGATCCCAGATCCCGAGAAAAGCTGATCCCATTCTCTGAATGTGGCATTTCTGCCATAATGCCATACAACACCAATCAATACAACTTTTACTGCTGGTACAATTGCAAAGTACAAGTGCACAGGAAAACGATTGCCTCCTTCCTACACGCTTTATACTGTGAGAGGGCCCTTATTGTCTGGTTCAAAAAGAGTGGGGAGAGACAATATACTGTAGTAGGGCTTGAGGTCCTTTGTCTTAGCCATGACTGTCCACAAACCAACTGCAGAGAGCCGTTGATTTTCACCTGTTGAGTAGATTACAACAGCTGTTAAAAGTAAATAAACACACAAACACTTAGAAAAAGTATTTTAATTGAACAAAAAACATAACCACGAAAAGTGTCCTTTAATATTCTTAATTAACCATTAATACTTACCTGTCCCTTTAAATAAATGATCCCTTGAAATAGCCTCGGAAATGTTCTATCAGTTACAATGTAACAAAGTTATTACAATGTAACAACTTTGTTACATTGTAACTTCGCCTCACCCGACGTCACTCGCCGCTCAGCCGCCGCAGCAATTACGCATCCGTGCAGGACGCTAAGTCCCCGCAGCTCCCGCTGTCCACCCCGCCCACATCTGTCACCCACATGTCACCCACATGTGAGTGACATGTGGGTGACATGTGGGAGAGGCGGGGAGGGCAGCGGAGCCGGCGGGGACTTAGCGTCCTGCACGGACCCGACAGAGCTCTGAGCTATATAGCTCAGAGCTCTGAGAAGCATCTTTGTATTTGGGCTCCAAGGAGCCCCATTGGTCCTTAGCAGACCAATGGGGTTCCTTTTGATTTGAAGGAACCCCATTGGTCTGCTAAGGACCAATGGGGCTCCTTGGAGCCAAAATACAAAGATGCTTCTCAGAGCTCTGAGCTATATAGCTCAGAGCTCTGTCGGGAATCTGTGCAGCGCAGACGCGTATGCGGCGGCGGCGAGTGACGTCGGGTGCGGCGTAGTTACAATGTAACAAAGTTGTTACATTGTAATAAATTTGTTACATTGTAACTGATAGAACATTTCCGAGGCTATTTCGAGGGATCATTTATTTAAAGGGACAGGTAAGTATTAATGGTTAATTAAGAATATTAAAGGACTTTTTTCGTGGTTATGTTTTTTGTTCAATTAAAATACTTTTTCTAAGTGTTTGTGTGTTTATTTACTTTTAACTCTTAAAGGAAATGGGTAAGGGGTACAAGTACCTCTATACTCATTTCTCCTGGGAGGGGGGGTGGGCATCTGGGGGACCCCTTTTTAAAGGGGACTCCCAGATTCCACCATGAACCTCCCCCCCAGGAAATCGCGGCCTCCACCTCCACCGCCCATCGGAGGTGGAGAAGAGCCCCTTGTCCTTGGATTGGACAAGGGCTCGGAGGGGGAGGGGAAAGCTTGGCTGCCCCTCCCCTTCCGAGACCCCCCAATCCATGGACCATGCGGGCTGGTATAGTCAGGGTGCGGAGCCCCACGCGGCCGGTGCTCCGCATTCTGGCTATCCCAGCCTGCATGGGGGACAAGGGGTTAAAGAGGTCTGGGAGGGGGGACCCCACGTCGTTTTTTTTTAATATTTCCCACACTCAGAACGAAGTAAGTAAAACTCTTCCCACTTGGGGGAATCTATGAAAATAATACACTATTGTTACCTGTGCAAAAAACTAAAAACTGACATTTTCTGCATTTAAAAGACATTTTCACCCTTGAAACTTAAAAATCGATTTTCTCAAAAACTATAAGGTCTTTTTGAAAAAAAAAATTTTCCTCTTATTCCTCCTGATCTCCTTAATATATTCTCCAAATTTGAGGCTCTTAGCATTTAAGGGGGCTTTGCTATTAACCCTTAAAGTCGGCGGCTTTTTTATATTATACGGAGCATTAGGTTTAACGCGAAATTACGGTAGCGTTTAATGCGAAATTACGGCATGAACGAAACGCGAAATTACGCGTTGAAAATTACGCTTACGGTATTTTCAATTACGATTTTAATGGCAATTACGCTACTGTAATTTCGCATCGCAAACCGCTGCACTGGACGCAGAATCAGACACCTGACTGTTGCATGCGGCAGCTTTTCCGCGTCCCGCTCTGCCGCCAGACACACGCTTCTGCGTGCAAACCGCCGCACTGGACGCAGAATCAGCCGCCTGCTTAGTAGCACTCGCAGCGGCTTTTCCGTGATCTCTCACAGTGAGAGATGAATGGCTGGGACATTTGCACTCAGGGGCTGGGGCACCCCTGTGAAGAGGGCGCCAGATATCACAGCAGCAGCACTTTCCCCCTGCATCTCCAGCCTGGCAATAGCAGAAAGCTCTGGACACCGCCAAACCGGAAGCCGTTCCCCAGACAGAATTACATAACCACCCCCACCACCGAACAACCGATTTTCTCCCAAACTAGACAGCCACCATGTAGCCTCTATCCCAGTGAATACGATAGTCCAGCAGAGAAGGCAGCTGCAGCGGGGGAGAATGACAGCACCAGATGACTCACATTCTATTGCGATCCAAGCAATAGAGGTCCCATCATCCGGAGCCCATCTGTATCCTCTAGAGCAGCGTTTCTCAAAATTTTATTGGTATGTACCCCTTTTAAAACCCTGTACTCACCAAGTACTCCCTAGCATAGTAAACATTATCACAAGTACCCCTTGACAAATATATATTTAATCGTAGTACATGATAATTGGTTCTAAACCATTTCCAAGCTTTTACTATTGCTTTTAATTAGTTAAAATACTAATTGGTGCTGTTTAAATAAGATTTATCATTTTCTAAAACTCTAAATTTGTTATTTTTTTTAAGTATAATCAAGCCCAAGTACCCCCTAGAACCCTCAGAAGTACCCCCTGGGGTACGCGTACCACACGTTGAGAACCTATGCTCTAGAGCGCTGCCGCTCTGTTACTACTACTATTACTACTTCCTGTCTGATCTGAGAATCAGGAAGTTCAGAGCGAGCGGCTGCACTGTAGAAGAGACAGATGGGTTTCAGATGACGGGATCTCTATCGCTTGGATCATGGATAGGTGAGTGAGCGTTTGCCATCTGCTACTATCATTCTTGCTGCAGCTGTGGTTCTCTGTGGGAAGGGAGGGCGGAGTAGACAGCGTCAGAGCGCACAGTAGCAGGAGGGGGACTTAGGAGGAGAGCCTGGCTCTGAAGACAATCAGCAGCGCACGGCATTATTTGACAAGACAAATAACATTTATATCGCGCTTTTCTCCTGGCGGACTCAAAGCGCCAGAGCTGCAGCCACTAGGACATGCCCTATAGGCAGTAGCAGTGTGAGAGAGACTTGCCTAAGGTCTCCTACTGAATAGGTGCTGGCTTACTGAACAGGCAGAGCCGAGATTTTTGAACCCTGGTCTCCTGTGTCAGAGGCAGAGCCCTTAAAGGGACTCCGAGTAGAGATGGGCCGAACGGTTCGCCTGCGAACGGTTCCAGGCGAACTTTGGGGGTTCACGGTCGCCTGCATCAGGCGAACTTTTGCGGAAGTTCGATTTGCCCCATAATGCTGTATTGAGCAAAATTTTTAGCCTCCATTTCACTGTCAGCAGACATGTTATTGTCAAACACACTGCTTGAGAACCCGCCCACCCTCCCTTCAAGCTAGGTCCTTTATACCATTTGACTCAGTTGTCTGCCTACACTAATTAGTTATGGGACAGCTGCTACACACTCTGCTAGGGAGATTTTAATTGGCCTCCCTCCTCCCTCCTTCTACCCTTCTACCTATTCTTCTGCCAGGGAATTATACTATTTTAAAAACCCGTATACATCATACCATAGCTGGGAATACATACATGAGTATACATCATACCATAGCTGGGGATACATACATGAGTATACATCATACCATAGCTGGGAATCGAACCCAGATCTCACTGTGTGGTGGGCATGTCACCCTAAGCACTGTACCACTACAGAAGTAAGTGAAGCTAGCCTAAAATTTAACATTTATGCTCAATGCAATAGAACCATTAGGTTGCTTAAAGGAGAACTGTAGTGAGAGGTATATGGAGGCTGCCATATTGATTTCCTTTTAAGCTATACCAGTTGCCTGGCAGCCCTGCTGATCTATTTGGCTGCAGTAGTGTGAATCACACCAGAAACAAGCATGCAGCTAATCTTGTCAGATCTTACAAAAATGTCAAACACCAGATCATACCATAGCTGGGAATCGAACCCAGATCTCACTGTGTGGTGGGCACATCACCCTAAGCACTGTACCACTACAGAAGTAAGTGAAGCTAGCCTAAAATTTAACATTTATGCTCAATGCAATAGAACCATTAGGTTGCTTAAAGGAGAACTGTAGTGAGAGGTATATGGAGGCTGCCATATTGATTTCCTTTTAAGCTATACCAGTTGCCTGG
The DNA here is from genome assembly GCF_040937935.1 of Hyperolius riggenbachi. NCBI lineage: Eukaryota > Metazoa > Chordata > Amphibia > Anura > Hyperoliidae > Hyperolius > Hyperolius riggenbachi. The sequence continues at coordinate 206,117,700 of NC_090656.1, forward strand.
CAGCCCTGCTGATCTATTTGGCTGCAGTAATAATAATAATCCAAACATTTGTATAGTGCTTTTCTCCTGTCGGACTCAAAGCGCTCAAGAGCTGCAAGCCACAGGGACGCGCTCAAGAGGCCACCCTGCAGTGTTAGGGAGTCTTGCCTTGAACTCCTTACTGAATAGGTACTTGACCTAGCCAGGATTCAAACCCTGGTCTCCCATGTCAAAGGCAGAGCCCTTAACCAGTACACTATCCAGCCACTGTAGTGTGAATCACACCAGAAACAAGCATGCAGCTAATCTTGTCAGATCTTACAAAAATGTCAAACACCAGATCTGCTGCATGCTTGTTCAGGGTCTAGGGCTAAAAGTATTGGAGGCAGAGGATCTGCAGGATAGCCAGGTAACTGGTATTGCTTAAAAGGAAATCAATATGGTAGCCTCCATATACCTTTCACTACAGTTCTCCTTTAAGCAACCTAATGGTTCTATTGCATTGAGCATAAATGTAAAATTTTAGGCTAGCTTCACTTACTTCTGTAGTGGTACAGTGCTTAGGGTGACGTGCCCACCACACAGTGAGATCTGGGTTCGATTCCCAGCTATGGTATGATCTGGTGTTTGACATTTTTGTAAGATCTGACAAGATTAGCTGCATGCTTGTTTCTGGTGTGATTCACACTACTGCAGCCAAATAGATCAGCAGGGCTGCCAGGCAACTGGTATAGCTTAAAAGGAAATCAATATGGTAGCCTCCATATACCTCTCACTACAGTTCTCCTTTAAGCAACCTAATGGTTCTATTGCATTGAGCATAAATGTTAAATTTTAGGCTAGCTTCACTTACTTCTGTAGTGGTACAGTGCTTAGGGTGATGTGCCCACCACACAGTGAGATCTGGGTTCGATTCCCAGCTATGGTATGATCTGGTGTTTGACATTTTTGTAAGATCTGACAAGATTAGCTGCATGCTTGTTTCTGGTGTGATTCACACTACTGCAGCCAAATAGATCAGCAGGGCTGCCAGGCAACTGGTATAGCTTAAAAGGAAACCAATATGGCAGCCTCCATATACCTCTCACTACAGTTCTCCTTTAAGCAACCTAATCGTTCTATTGCATTGAGCATAAATGTTAAATTTTAGGCTAGCTTCACTTACTTCTGTAGTGGTACAGTGCTTAGGGTGACATGCCCACCACACAGTGAGATCTGGGTTCGATTCCCAGCTATGGTATGATGTATACTCATGTATGTATCCCCAGCTATGGTATGATGTATACTCATGTATGTATTCCCAGCTATGGTATGATGTATACTGGTTTTTAAAATAGTATAATTCCCTGGCAGAAGAGACCCTCCTCCCTCCGGTAGGAGGGAGGAGGGAGGCCAATTAAAATCTCCCTAGCAGAGTGTGTAGCAGCTGTCCCATAACTAATTAGTGTAGGTAGGCAAATGGTATAAAGGACCTTGCTTGGAAAAGGAAGGGTGGGCGGGTCCTCCAGCAGTGATGTGTCTTTCACTCAATTAGGTGTGGCTCCAGGTATTAGAGCTTTTGAAATATGTTTTCTATCATTTTTCCAGTTGATAGAATTTTTTTAAACTTTCAAAGTTCGCCTCCCCATTGAAGTCTATTGCGGTTCGCGAACTTTTTCGCGAACCGAACCTTTCGCGGAAGTTCGCGAACAGGGTTCGCGAACCTAAAATCGGAGGTTCGGCCCAACTCTAACTCCGAGCAGTGCCTGTGCAGGGCCGGATTACCAACCAGGCAACAAAAGCAGTCGCTTGGGGCCCCATTCAGAGTCAAAGGGGCCCCATCAGCACATAAACCAGCCCTCGCCATCCTGTCAGCAGTGGCTGGATGGTATAATGGTTAAAGGGACTCTGAGCAGTGCAGTAACTATGGAAAGATGCATATCATTTTAAAGCTCTCTTTCTCCTCTTTCCAATGATATATAAACGGCTGCCCTATGCCTTTTCGTTTTCGCTATTTTTGCGATCGGAATCGCGGCCACAGGACGACTTTTCTCCAAAGTCGGCAGCTCGATTCAGCACAATGCAAAGAAATATAAGGAACTCAGGGGGACATAATTACAAACATCATGCTGGTAGGTGTGAGGATGTAATTAATTAGTTGTGGGTATGCTTAAAGGCATACCCACAGGCACTAATCGGAGTCCCTTTAAGGGCTCTGCCTCTGACACAGGAGACCAGGGTTCGAATCTCGGCTCTGCCTGTTCAGTAAGCCAGCATCTATTCAGTAGGAGACTTTGGGCAAGTCTCTCTAACCCTGCTACTGCCTATAGGGCGCATCCTAGTGGCTGCAGCTCTGGCGCTTTGAGTCCGCCAGGAGAAAAGCGCGATATAAATGTTATTTGTCTTGTCTTGTCTAATGATGCCGTACTCTGCTGATTGTCTTCAGAGCCAGGCTCTCCTCCTAGGTCCCCCTCCTGCTACTGTGCGCTCTGCCGCTGCCCACTCCGCCCTCCCTTCCCACAGAGAACCACAGCTGCAACAAGAATGATAGCAGCAGATGGCAAACGCTCACTCACCTATCCAGGATCCAAGCGATAGAGATCCCGTCATCTGAAACCCATCTGTCTCTTCTACAGTGCAGCCGCTCGCTCTGTACTTCCTGATTCTCAGATCAGACAGGAAGTAGGAAGTAGTAATAGTAGTAGTAACAGAGCGGCAGCACTCCAGAGGAGACAGATGGGCTCTGGATGACGGGACCTCTATTGCTTGGATCGCAATAGGTGAATGTGAGTCATCTGGTGCTGTCATTCTCCCCCGCTGCAGCTGCCTTCTCTGCTGGACTATCGTATTCACTGGGATGGAGGCTGCATGGTGGCTGTCTAGTTTGGGAGGAAATCGGTTGTTCGGTGGTGGGGGTGGTTATGTAATTCTGTCTGGGGAACGGCTTCCGGTTTGGCGGTGTCCAGAGCTTTCTGCTATTTCCAGGCTGGAGATGCAGGGGGAAAGTGCTGCTGCTGTGATATCTGGCGCCCTCTTCACAGGGGTGCCCCAGCCCCTGAGTGCAAATGTCCCAGCCATTCATCTCTCACCCTGCATTGTGCACCCACAGAGGAAAGCGGGCTGTTGCCCATAGCAACCAGTAGCTTGGCTGCCCCGGTGTGTGCGGCATGTTGCTGTGCAGCTGCATCTTCTGGTTCTATTACGACATGATGGGGGCCCAAATCAGTTACTTTGCTTAGGGCCCCATTTAGCCTTAATCCGGCTCTGTGCCTGTGGGTATGCCTTGAAGCATACCCACAACTAATTATATCCTCACACCTACCAACATGATGTTTGTAATCATATCCCCCTGGGTTCCTTATATTTCATTGCATTGTGCTGAATCGAGCTGCCGACTTTGGAGAAAAGTCATCCTGTGGCCGCGACTTTGATCGCGAAAATAGCGAAAACTAAAAAGGCATAGGGCGGCCATTTATATATTTTTGGAAAGAGGAGAAAGAGAGCTTTAAAATGATATGCATCTTTCCATAGTTACTGCACTGCTCAGAGTCCCTTTAACCATTATACCATCCAGCCACCGCTGACAGGATGGCGAGGGCTGGTTTATGTGCTGATGGGGTCCCTTTGACTCTGAATGGGCCCCCAAGCAACTGCTTTTGTTGCCTGGTCGGTAATCCGGCCCTCCCTCCCCCAAATTGGCCTTAGGCTGTGATCCATAGTTTTCCCCACTTCTCATAGAGAAACAACAGTTCAGGAGCACCAGGAAAAAAAAGCACTTTCCAAGATAAAGGTGTGCCAGGTCCTCACCCCTGTACCTAGGGGTCAAACAATCTCAAAATCACAAAGGTCCGGCACCACACAAGGTGAATAAAGCTTAGTGGTAGTTTATTGCAGCATCAAGCAATAGATACAAGGGCAACGACAGCCCGCTGTTTCGGCCTATAAGGTCTTTGTCAAGGTGCAACTTGACAAAGGCCTTATAGGCCGAAACAGCGGGCTGTCGTTGCCCTTGTATCTATTGCTTGATGCTGCAATAAACTACCACTAAGCTTTATTCACCTTGTGTGGTGCCAGACCTTTGTGATTTTGACCCCACTTCTCATAGGCATTAGCATGGGGGGAGCTGTGAGTCTCATTCTATTGAGCAGGACTCACATCACAGTAAAAACGTTAAATTATTCCGCAAAATCAATTCACGATTTGTGCTCCCAATGTGAACTCGCCCTTACACAGCTGACTGCTGCCGCCATGTGGTTCAGTGAGTCAGGCTGTAATTACTGTTTACTAATATGACCATGCCGTACTAACTATCACAACAATGTGACAGAGTCTGGCCCGCTGGAGCATGGTTGGAGGAGATTTGTACAATTGAGAGATTTAGAGGTGATAACTACTGGTGATGAGCAGTGGAGGCTGATAAACCATGGCAAAAGGGAGGAGCAGCAGATTAACATTACTGCAGCTGCAATGGAGACTGGGAAGCAAAGGTTTTATTTGAACAGACACACAGCACAAAATAGCCTTTTTATGCACTACCTGTTTACTCAACAGCACTCCAAGAGTTCAAAAAACACACTGCAGTTCTCCCCATTATTTTAGAATTCTCTAAAGGCAGCTGAAAATGCGCAGGCCTGGGGTGCCGACGGCTGCGGACCGCGAGTCGGGGCCAGCGAGGCACCTCCAGGCCGCAGGCCTGGGGTGCCGACGGCTGCGGACCGCGAGTCGGGGCCAGCGAGGCACCTCCAGGCCGCAGGCCTGGGGTGCCGACGGCTGCGGACCGCGAGTCGGGGCCAGCGAGGCACCTCCAGGCCGCAGGCCTGGGGTGCCGACGGCTGCGGACCGCGAGTCGGGGCCAGCGAGGCACCTCCAGGCCGCAGGCCTGGGGTGCCGACGGCTGCGGACCGCGAGTCGGGGCCAGCGAGGCACCTCCAGGCCGCAGGCCTGGGGTGCCGACGGCTGCGGACCGCGAGTCGGGGCCAGCGAGGCACCTCCAGGCCGCAGGCCTGGGGTGCCGACGGCTGCGGACCGCGAGTCGGGGCCAGCGAGGCACCTCCAGGCCGCAGGCCTGGGGTGCCGACGGCTGCGGACCGCGAGTCGGGGCCAGCGAGGCACCTCCAGGCCGCAGGCCTGGGGTGCCGACGGCTGCGGACCGCGAGTCGGGGCCAGCGAGGCACCTCCAGGCCGCAGGCCTGGGGTGCCGACGGCTGCGGACCGCGAGTCGGGGCCAGCGAGGCACCTCCAGGCCGCAGGCCTGGGGTGCCGACGGCTGCGGACCGCGAGTCGGGGCCAGCGAGGCACCTCCAGGCCGTTCCTGCTTCCTGTCTTGACTCTAGACCCCAAACGTGTTGTGTTGTGTTGTGTTGTGTTGTGTTGTGTTGTGTTGTGTTGTGTTGTGTTGTGTTGTGTTGTGTTGTGTTGTGTTGTGTTGTGTTGTGTTGTGTTGTGTTGTGTTGTGTTGTGTTGTGTTGTGTTGTGTTGTGTTGTGTTGTGTTGTGTTAGCAATGGGTGCTGCTAGCCTGGTAGTTACAAACAATGCAGATGTCCAGTATATCTATATTTTTGCATGCAAAACTATGATGGAAGCTAAAATTTCTCCATAGACCAGTATTGCACGCTGCATGCCAGGTACGACGATGTCACGCCATTTTAGACATGTCTTGCCTCAAAGCGGAGAGTCACACTGGCCCAGCTCTCCCGGGTGCTCTTAAAAAAAAAAGAGGTGGAGCAATGGCTGACCCCGCACCAGCTGGAGATCGGCAACATGGTGTGCGACAACGGGAGCAATATCCTTTCCGCTTTGATTTTGGGAAAGCAGACACCCTCCAACAGCAACTTCTTCCAACAATCCAGCGGTTTGTTGATGAACAATGCATTTTCCAGCACGATGGAGCACCATGTCATAAGGCAAGTGATATCTAAGTGGCTCGGAGACCAAAACATTGAAATTTTGGGTCCATGGCCTGGAAACTCAACAGAATCCCATTGAGAACTTGTGGTCATTCTTCAAGAGGCGGGTGGACAAACAAAAACCAACTAATTGCGAGAAACTCAAAGAAGTGATTATGATAGAAAGGGTTGCTATCAGTCAAGATTTGACCCAGAAGTTTATCAAGAGCATGCCTAATCGAATTGCAGAGGTCCTGAAACAGAAGGGCCAACACTGCAAATACTGACTCTCTGCATAAATTTCATGTAATTGTCAATAAAAGCCTTTGAAACGTATGAAGTGCTTATAATTATATTTCATTACATCATTAACTGAAACAAAGAGCTAAAAGCAGTTTAGCAGCAAACTTTGTTAAAACTCATATTTTTGACAGTCTCAAAACTTTAGGCCAGGACTGTATACATAGTATATACACTATATAATTACACAAACATGTATTGTGTATACTACTACATACAGACATAGTATATACTAACATGCACAGACTATACACACAATATATACAAACATTGTGTATTCATAAAATATACACATATATATGTACAAACATGTATTGTGTATACATAGTATATAAACACATAATATACACTAACATGTATCGAGTATACACACACACACACACACACACACACACACACACACACACACACACACACACACACACACACACACACACACACACACATGTATTGTGTATACACACAAAATATACAAACCTATTGTGTATACATAGTATATACACAAACATGTATTGTGTGTACATAGAATATACACTAACATGTATGGAGTATACATACTACATGCAATATGTATTTTGTATATATGCATTCCCAATATATACAAACATATTGTATATACACCAACATGTAATGTGTATATATTCGGCTATTCGGGTAACCCGGATATCCGAACTTTTTTACGCTATCTGGATCGGATTCAAGATTCCGTATTTCTCTAGAAATCCGGATAGCTATCTGCAGATATTTGGCCGCATAACGCGGATATACACTGATATTGCGGATATCCAGATCCGAAAAACTGCAACTAAGGTGATGACGTCCTGCAGCCAGAGGGCTCCCAGCAGAAGCCCTAGCAACCAATCACAGAGGGGAACTCTGGCCAGCCCCCCCCCCCCCCCCCGACCTCATTGAGCCGGAGGGCTCCCAGACCTAAGGTGCATACACACATCAGACTATAGTCTTTGGAAAATGAAAGATCACAGACCAATCTTACCACCCTTCATGTAGTATGAGAGCCATACCTACATGGTCTATTCTATTGAGCTAAACTCCCCATCAGATGGAAATCTTTGCAAGATGCTGCCACAAAGATGCTATACACATGCAAAAGATCTGTTCCTGCAAAATGCATTCATAATTATGATATCTGCAGATCCTCACACACCTTGTTTAACCACTTCGCCCTATCTGGACGGATATATCCGTCCAGATGGGCACTGCTGCTGCAGCCGTGTGGTGCGCGCGATTGGGCGTGCGCCCGCGCGCGCTCCAGCTGCCTCCCGCTGCCCCCCCCCCCCCCCCCCCCCCGATCAGTGAATGGGAATATATCTAAGTCCCAGGCAGAAATACCGACGCTTTCTCATCAGAGAGCGCGGTATTTCTGCCCCCAGGAAACATCACCTTCTTCTTATAGTTCCTAGATGGGAGATCGTTCGCATCTAGGAATTTTTTGAATGTGGCCATCTTGTGGCCAAATAGTAAACTGCACCCACATACCTAAATTAAATAAAAAAATACATTATATTACATCTAAAATTAGCTATTTACCTCCCAAACTAAAATTACCCAAATACATTTTTGTATTTAAAAAAAAAATAAAAAAAATTACAATTAAAAAAAAAAAAAAAAACTACATAAATAGTTACCTAAGGGTCTGAACTTTTTAAATATACATGTCAAGAGAGTATCTTATAATTTTTTTTAAAATTATAAGCTTATAAATAGTGATGGACGCAAATTGAAAAAATGCACCTTTATTTCTAAATAAAATATTGGCGCCATAAATTGTGATAGGGACGTAATTTAAACGGTGTAATAAGCGGGACAAATGGGCACATAAAATGCATGGGTTTTAATTACTGTAGCATGTATTAATTTTAAACTATAATGGCCAAAAACTGAGGAATAATGATTTTTTTTCCATTTCTATCTTAATCTTCCTGTTAAAATGCATTTACAGTAAAGTGGCTTGTCACGGACGATTGCGGGGACGCAGGCGCGTCCTGGAACCGCCCGTGAAGAAAAGAACGATCGCACTCGATTCCTGCATCGATTGCGCTTCAAATCGATACAATCCGGGTTGAGTGTGTAGGGGCAGCTGCAGTCTTTTCTCAGCAGAGAGAGAGCCCCAGCCTAAATGCTGGTTGGCCCTTTTGATATGCTAATGAGCCTGGGCCCAGAGAGTCCCTGGCTTCAAGCTGTGCTGATGGCCCATCCATCAGGTATAAGGTGACAAACACCATGACAGAACCAATTTAGAGTGAGGAAACTCTGACACTCCGACTCCTTTTCCCAGCAGGGAGCCGACATGTGGCTTGCTGCTGCCAACTTCAAAGAACCTTTGCCTGGGAATGACCTGGTATAAATCCCAGGGGTCTCTCATATTCCATAAACTGCTATATGTATCATATTTTCTGTGTTGCCAGGCTGGCAGACCCTCCAAACTAACAGAGCAGGTAGGGCCCTGCCTGGCGTTGGTTCTGAGAACATTTCAGAACCTTCTGAGGTAAAGACTGCCCGTTAGGCAGTTCAACAGTGCCCTAGTGGTACCACAGGGGTCCCACCCCTCATGTTTGGTATCAGACTGCTGGGTACATCGAGGCAGACCTGAAAATATTAGTAAATCTGCCCTGACCTGTACGGTTCTGTGAGATAGAGCCCATATATGGTTAAGGCATGATTTCTGGTCTCCAGGACAAGGGCAGGACTCATCTCATGTTCTAAGGGGGTGTGTGGGCCCGCCCTCACTTCCTCCTACTGAATCAGGGGCATAAGAATGGGAGAGGAGCCAACCTCAGGGTCCTCCACTCTGAAACATCTTGAACTCTTCAGATGCCAGCTTGAGGATATGCTGGCATCCACCTGGTCTGAACTCTGGACTTTGAAACCAAGGACTTTATGATTCTTCCCACAATAAGGACATCTTCCCAGGAACTAAGTATTTTTCTCCCTTCTTTTATTTTTCATACTGGCTATTACTGTTTAATAATTGTCTGTATATATTAATTATTTATATTGCGTGAATAAACGACTTTCTCCAAGTCATTCACTTTCCGCTACCCTGCTTATCAGCACACACACAGAAATGATCCCGGGTCTCTGAAGATACGCTACTGTTTGTTGTTGTTGGCTAGACAGAATATCGTGTGTTAACCGTTTTATTCGCAGGACTAGTCAGTTAGTGAGTTCCTCTGTCTCAGGAAACAGAGGTGGTGGCAGATCCCATGAACTAGTGTGTGAGTTGTAATCACCCGTGTCTCACAGGCTCCCTTCTGAGTTGTCTGCGGCTAATTCTTAACGGTTCCTGCGCATTGACTGCGACCAGAGTTCGCACGATCTGTGCGCTGGCACCGTTTAGAAGGCTAAGTGCGGTCAGCCACAAGGGCTCCTGTGACATGGCTCTTAGCAAAATGTACTACCCAAAGAAAGCCTAATTAGTGGCGGAAAAAACAAGCTATAGATCAATTAATTGTGATAAGTAACGATAAAGTTATTGGCGAATGAATGGGAGGTGAACATTGCTCGGATGCTTAAAGAGTAACTGTTAGCCCCCAAAGTGAAATTTAAATCTGTACAGCAATGTTTTATTTAGTATTAAAGTGATCAAAAAAGCCAATGCGTTCTGCAAAAATCAATATAATTTTGCTACTATGTAGCCTTTTGCCCACGCTAACGACACAAAGCCGCATATCAGATACTGATGACGAGCATGCAGAGCATGCCTATGTTTGCCCGACCACCCTCTCCCCCCCAGGACCAGGTGCCGATCTATTTGCACCACAAACAGCTGACCGCTCTGACACGGAGACAGAGCAGCAGCACTTCCAGCGGGAGCACCGCAGAGCAGCCGCCGCCGAGTCACATGTGAGAGAATCACATGTGAGAGATGCACGGTGGCGGCTGCTCTGCGGTGCTCCCGCTGGAAGTGCTGCCGCTCTGTCTCCGTGTCAGAGCGGTCAGCTGTTTGTGGTGCAAATAGAGCGGCACCTGTAGAGATGAGCCGAAATTTTCGAAATTTCGAACTGCTTTTATTACGAATGCGAAATTTAACATTACGACCCAAATTCGTAATTTCGTAATTAATTTTCAAATCGTAATTTACAATTTCGTAATCGAAATTTCACTCCCGTAATGACGAATTTCGTGTCTCCAACCGAAATTTTACTGTTTCAGGTTTGTAAGGGTTTCTATCCCTCTAGATGCCTAAAATGAATAGCACAGCCAGCCTCCTCCTCCTCCTCCTCCTCCTCCTCCTCCTCCCTCTCTCTCCCTCTCTCTCCCTCTCTCTCCCTCTCTCTCCCTCTCTCTCTCTCTCCCTCTCTCTCTCTCTCCCTCTCTCTCTCTCTCCCTCTCTCTCTCTCTCTCTCCCCAGAGATCTGTAGTATTTCAAAACCATACTCACATTCATGACATGTCCAGGGATCAAACCCAGGCCAACCACATGGAAGACAGCTATGCTCACCACCATACCACCAAACACACACTAAATAGACTGCTAACCTAAATCTTACTTGTAGACAGTCATATGAGACACATGCTGGGTGCAGGGCTTTGTGATTGGACCATGGACCATGCGATAGAGTGAGGTGCAAAAATGAAATCATGCCTAGCAGAGGATGGTTTCACAATGCTAAATGCTAGGCTGGCTGTGGTGCAATTGGTTAGTGCGTCTGGCTGGTAACAGCAAGGTTACAGGTTCGATTCCATCCAGGCATGTCTTTTCCTTTTGCGTTCAACAGTTGTCCAAACAGAGCCAACAGAGCCCCAGATAGCCATGTAGAGTTAGGTCACAGCTAGCCTGGCTGTGGTGCAATTGGTTAGTGTGTCTGGCTGGTAACAGCAAGGTTACAGGTTCGATTCCATCCAGGCATGTCTTTTCCTTTTGAGTTCAACAGTTGTCCAAACACCGAGCACAAAGTTTTGCATGCGTAAAGTTTTACGCACGCAAAATACCCCATGGGGTTCAATGGCGCAGCGCGCGCACGCAAAAGGAAAAGACATGCCTGGATGGAATCAAACCTTGCTGTTACCAGCCAGACACACTAACCAATTGCACCACAGCCAGGCTAGCTGTGACCTAACTCTACATGGCTATCTGGGGCTCTGTTGGCTCTGTTTGGACAACTGTTGAACGCAAAAGGAAAAGACATGCCTGGATGGAATTGAACCTGTAACCTTGCTGTTACCAGCCAGACGCACTAACCAATTGCACCACAGCCAGGCTAGCTGTGACCTAACTCTACATGGCTATCTGGGGCTCTGTTGGCTCTGTTTGGACAACTGTTGAACGCAAAAGGAAAAGACATGCCTGGATGGAATCGAACCTGTAACCTTGCTGTTACCAGCCAGACGCACTAACCAATTGCACCACAGCCAGGCTAGCAGTGACCTAACTCTACATGGCTATCTGGGGCTCTGTTGACTCTGTTTGGACAACTGTTGAACGCAAAAGGAAAAGACATGCCTGGATGGAATTGAACCTGTAACCTTGCTGTTACCAGCCAGACACACTAACCAATTGCACCACAGCCAGCCTAGCATTTAGCACTGTGAAACCATCCTCTGCTAGGCATGATTTCATTTTTGCACCTCACTCTATCGCATGGTCCAATCACAAAGCCCTGCACCCAGCATGTGTCTCATATGACTGTCTACAAGTAAGATTTAGGTTAGCAGTCTATTTAGTGTGTGTTTGGTGGTATGGTGGTGAGCATAGCTGTCTTCCATGTGGTTGGCCTGGGTTTGATCCCTGGACATGTCATGAATGTGAGTATGGTTTTGAAGTACTACAGATAGATAGAGAGAGAGAGAGAGAGAGGGAGAGAGGAAGAAGAAGAAGGAGGAGGAGGCTGGCTGTGCTATTCATTTTAGGCATCTAGAGGGATAGAAACCCTTACAAACCTGAAACAGTAAAATTTCGGTTGGAGACACGAACTTCGTCATTACGGGAGTGAAATTTCGATTACGAAGGCATCTAGAGGGATAGAAACCTTTGCAAACTTTAAAATACTAAATTTCGTAATCACGAAAATTTGCGAAAATTACGAAATTTCGATTACTGCTAAAATCGTAATTGTAGTAATTTCGCGAAATTTCGGAAATTCGTAATTAGGTCATTACGCTCATCCCTAGGCACCTGGTCCTGGGGGGGGAGAGGGTGGTCGGGCAAACATAGGCATGCTCTGCATGCTCGTCATCAGTATCTGATATGCGGCATTGCGTCGTTAGCGTGGGCAAAAGGCTACATAGTAGCAAAATTATATTGATTTTTGCAGAACGCATTGGCTTTTTTGATCACTTTAATACTAAATAAAACATTGCTGTACAGATTTAAATTTCACTTTGGGGGCTAACAGTTACCCTTTAAGATTTTCAACGCTGTAGGATGAAGTGGTTACTTCCGAGGCCAAAATCCGGGCCCAAAACATTAAAAAAGTTAGCTACCTTCATGACTTTGTAAGGCACGGAGGACGCCGTCAGCGCCCTCCGTGCCGTTCCACCTGGTCCCCTCTGCTGAATAGCCCCCCGAAAGGCTGCGACCCCACGGTCCGGGTCGGCATCTTCTGCCTCCATAAAGATGGCCGCCGGAGCTGGCCACGGCTGTGCAGTCCGCATAGCCGCTAGTGCGGCTGCGCAGCTCTAGGGCCAACCTAGATCATGTAACAGGCAGCATGGATCGGAGGGTTGTCCCTAGAGCTGCGCAGCCGCAGTAGCGGCTATGCGGACTGCGCAGCCGTGGCCAGCTCCGGCGGCCATCTTTATGGAGGCAGAAGATGCCGACCCGGACCGTGGGGTTGCAGCCTTTCGGGGGGCTATTCAGCAGAGGGGACCAGACGGAACGGCACGGAGGGCGCGGACGGCGTCGTCCGTGCCTTACAAAGTCATGAAGGTAGCTAACTTTTTTAATGTTTTGGGCCCGGATTTTGGCCTCGGAAGTCCTTTAACAGACCTTCATCTGCAGATCAGATCCACCAGGATGGATCTTCAGATCTGCAGATGATTGTCTGATCTGCAGATGAATTTCTGTTAAACAAGGTGTGTATGAGGATCTGCAGATATCATAGACTATGAATGCATTTTGCAGGAACGGATCTTTTGCAGGAACAGATATTTTGCAAATACTGATCTTTTGAATGTGTACAGCATCTTTGTGCCCAGCATCGTGCAAAGATTTCCATCTGATGGGGAGTTCAGCTCAATAGAATAGACTATGTAGGTATGGCTCTCATACTACATGGAAGGGGTTAAAATTGGGCTGTGATCTTTCATTTTCCAAAGACTATGGTCTGATGTGTGTATGCACCCTAAGCCCTAGCACCCAATCACAGAAAAGAACACTGGCCAGCCCCCCTGTATAATAAGGAGGGCTGCCATGATGAGACAGATCGTCCTAGCTTTCTGAATGCACACTGAGAGACATGCTTTAGTGCTGCTGGCCTAGAAAGTGCTAGCCTGTATACAGTGATAAACCTAAAGCTTTTCAGTGCTGAACACCTTCACTACACTATTGTTCTATTGTTTTTTTTAGCTAGCTAGCAATTGTTTGATTTCATTCACTCGGTGACAGTCAGATTCCTGTGCTGCAGCAGCTTGCTAGTTAGGTCCTGTTTCTGTGTGTGCAGGCCAGCAGGACAGTATAGGTTAGGGAATAGGATTACTGTGTTATTGTGTAGTTAGTACTGCAGTTAGTTGTTAGAGTAGTACGGTGTTAGCTTACTACAGATTACTGCAGCACTGCTGTGCTGAGCAGTGTCAGGGTGACAGTTAGACAGATAGTGTGCACTATCCTCTACTCTGCGGTCTGTCACTCTGATTTGCTTTAAAGTCCAACTACCCCACATCATCTGGTGACATCACGTATAAGTTGTACTATGCCTGCTGGCACCGGCAGCCGGGGGAGGGGCAGCAAGGGCAAGAGGACAGGGAGCAACACATTGTGGCCACCCTCAGAAGGTCTGCCGCGTCAGTGTCGACCTCAGCGGGCAGCCTACCCTCAGTCAGTGAGCTTTTCGTTCCAAGCGCCACGATCAAACTCAGGGCTGTTAGCCGCAAAGAGTTTGAGGAGGATGTTCTGGGTTTTGAGGAGGGGGGGGGGGGGGGGGGTATGTTGATGATGATGATGAGATGAAGGACCGCGACTACCATCCACAGGATGGGGATATCAGCTCTTACTCTGAGGAGGAGGATGCGTCGGTGGGTTTGGCACGGAGGATCAGCATTGCAGGCAGTGGCCATGGAATGCGGGACCCACAGCCTTCTGCCGTTACCACCAGCTGCACCACTCAACCGCCACAGGGAGAAAAGCAGCAGCATCCCATTCAGGCCACAGGGGAATCTTCACCTCCCCAATCTGGTTGTTTTTCACTCTGCCCTCATTGGACAGAACGTTTGCCACATGCAATGTGTGCAAACTACAGATGAGCAGAGGTTGTGAGTGACCCCTACAAGTATGGCACCTCCAGCTACATCACCCATCTGGCCAAAAAAAAAAAAAGGGTTGAGCATGAGGAGTTCAAGAGGCTGAAGCAAGCTGGCGCTGTCTCCCACTGCCACAGGCCACTGCTGCTGATACCACCACCTATATTTAACCCAAAACACAATTGCAGTGTCATTTTTTTGGAGGTGTCTGGGCTGAAAACTGTGATGTCCCAGTTGTGCGGTTGGACTTTGGACACAATGGCTATCATTCATAAAGCATTTCCGCATGCTGAAGTGCTGAAATCAGCTGAATTTACTGAGCACTTAGCAAAATGTCTATTCATAAAAGCTGTTTCCGTATGAAAATCTACAATTACCGAGCAGTGCGATAAATTACCGTCTTGTGCGGTGATTATGTTAACACGTCATTACACGTCAATTCATAAAGATTAGAGCAAGCAGGGTCAGCACGGATAATACTGCTTCCTTGGCAGAGCCGATAAGCATGTGGAGAACAGCTAAGCTAATGAGACAGACCTCCCATGCAGCAGCAGCAGTGAGAACAGTGCAAAAAAAGGCATTCTGGAATACCAAGGCTGTGTTTTTTAACCCAATTGGTACCTGTTTTCAGATTTATTTCACATCACAAAGCCTGCATGTGTAACATTTTTTTGAAGTTCTTCCAAGCTGTGGCAAGTAAATAGAAAGACTAATATACAGATTCAGCACAGATTCAGGGCACACAGAGGCAGTTTTAAAAAGAAAAATGCACATGTAAAGGGATGCTGGGGCTGCCTCTTCTATAGTAACGCTGTCTCTGGAGGAGAAAATGTATCAACTCGGCAGCTTCTAGTGTTTCCGCAAGCCTACCGCCTCCCTAGAGCCAGCCTAGTTCATTAAAAAACTGCAGTGCTATCGCAACTGTAAACATTTTTATGAATGAGCACAAAAGTCTAAAATGCTGAATGCGGTATTTTCCCACACAGATTTTTTTTTACCGCACTGCTTTTATGAATGATAGCCAATGTGGGCTGCACGGCCGCTGTCTGGAACCTCGTCCTGATGTTAATTGACAGCTTTTTTTTTTTTTTTTTTTTTTGCTTTTTTTTGTGCATTTTAAAAACTCCCCACAATCAGTGTTTCTCTTTAATGATGATGATACATGCATCATTTACCCTGAAAAAAAAAAAAAAGCATTTTAAAACATTTTAAAAGCAATTTACAGGCCACTCCCGGTTTTCTATGCGGATATCCGAATAGGTCAGATATCCGCGGATAATGAGTTTGTATATCCACATGAACGCGGATAGCAAAACGTTCAGATGCGGATATTCGATCCGGATATCTGGGTATCTGGATTTTGAAAAGGGGTATCAGAGCACCCCTGAAAACCAATAGAAAAAGTGTATTATATTGATCCAGGTCCCATATAATTTATATCCAATTGAACATACATACATACACACACACTTAATACAGGCCTGTTATCCACCTGAGCAGCATAATCCACCATGTATACTGCTGTGTAACCCACCCGCCTTCCAAAATAACACATCACCCCTCCCCCCCCCCCCAAAAAAAACCTTCAGGAACGCACTTCACACCAGATCAATTCCCCTGGTGGTCAGAAAACAGCTTATAGTTGGAGCTAAGACCACCTGTGTGCAGAAGGCAGGAACTCCCACAATGCAGTAGGGTAGTAGGGAGGGTCAATTAGATGCAAATGATAACAAGTTGATGCAGGATCATGCAATTTTATACGCAAATATATACAGCTTGGAAATTGGCCAGATAAATCCTGCCATGGTGATTGTCCATTTTCAAGATGCATACATTTGCATGTAAATTTTGCATAATACTGCACCAGCTTGCTATCATTTGCATTTCATTGCCGATCCCTAGTCAGGGACTCTATAACAAATACTGGCTATATTTTAATGGTCACATTCTAAGCAGCAAAAAATTTCCTCCAATCAATATAAAATTGACATCAACACAAAATTGTTACCATTTCATTGACCAGGGGCATTGCTAGGGCCCTGGGAGATCTGGGACACCAGGCCAGAGTCAAGCTGTGACACGTGTTCACACATAGAAACACCATAAACAGGAAGCATTTTACAATAATGGAGAGCTTCTGTGTTGGCCTGGGTGTTGTTCTCAGCTGGCCTGCTGATAATGTTGTGCTGGCTGGACTGGCAGTGATGGGAGCAGTGCTGGCTTAACAAGCTTGTGGAACTGTGCTGCCTGGCTTAGGCCTCTTTTCCACGAACGGTTTCTAGGCAGTGAAATGCCTCTCAAACTCTCACAACTGCTCACTGCTGCTGGGTAACTGCTTGTCGCTGCCTGGTAACTGCTCACTGCTGCCTGGCAACTGCTTGCTGAGCACACAGCTCAACAGTTCGTGGTAAAGAGGCCTTAATGAGCTGGTGATGCAGACTGTGTTGTGTCAGCTGGCTGCGTGACCAACTAACCTGGTGATGCTATGCTGTGTGAGGCCCAGTGCACACCAAAACTGCTAGCAGATCCACAAACCGCTAGTGTTTTTTTGGTGCGGATTGCAGAGATTTGGCCCAGTGCACACCGAGTGGATTTGGATGCGATCCGCCAGCTGCATCCGCCTGTAAATCCACTTGTCTATTTTATTTCAATGGGCTTGTGCACACTGGCGGTTTGAGGTTTTTAGCAAACCGCAAATGTGCAGCAGGAGGCATGTTTGCAATTTGGAAAAAAAACTGATACTGCCGGTGTGCACCAGCCCATTAAAATATATTAGTCAAACGGATTTACAGGCAGATGCGGCCGGCGGATCACATCCAAATCCGCTCGGTGTGCACTGGGCCTGACCTACTGTGCTGCAGGATGGCTGGCCCAAACCAACTGGCAGGCAGTAGACGGGACACTGAACTGCCCAACAAGCACACAGTTCAACCTCTTGTCTGTCCTAAAGGAAACCCAAGACTTCCAGACTGCAAGCATTTATAGTTACCGGGGTGCTTTCTCCAGCCGCCTGTAGGCCGTGGGCTTCCTCACCATCCTCCCAGTCCCATAGCATTTATCCGCTGTCCAGCTCGGTAGTCTGAGAGTTCTGCAAATGCATGACTGTGAGCATCCGTGGCCGTACGCCTGTGGCTAGGAGTATTCTGCGCAGACAACCGGCCACAGAAGCACCATTGGGGCTGCACACAGTCAGGTATACACAAGGGAACATGACTGAGCCCAGTCACAGCTTTGAAGGGAACCTAAACTGAGAAGTATATGGATTTTTCCTTTAAAAATACTACCAGTTGCCCGACTCCCCTGCTGATCCTGTGTCTCTAATACTTTTAGCCACAGCCCCTGAACAGACATGCAGATCAGGTGCTCTGACTGGATTAGCTGCATGCTTGTTTCAGGTGTGTGATTCAGCCACTACTGCAGCAAAAGAGATCATCAGGAGTGTCAAGCAACTGGTATTGTTTAAAAGGAAACATCCATATCTCTCAGTTAAGGTTCCGTTAAACCAGGCCAGCCAGCGGAGAAATGGAGCAGCCCTGGAGGATGGCGAGGGAGCCCACAGGGGGCTGGAGGAAGTGCCAAGTATAAATGCTTGTGCACTTTAAAGTAGGGATGATCAATGAGATGCAAATATTTGAGTTCATGCAGATTTATGCAGAGCTGTGAATTAAGTAAAAAAATTCATCCAACTCTGACTCCTCAGTTTAGTGGGTACTTATCCGTTAGCCGGGCGCATCCTCTAGGTGGCGACAAAACTCTACCAGAGTTACATCTTTCCCTACTATCCATGTCGGCCTGGAGGAGGAATAGTAATTAGCGCCACCTGCCGGATGCGCCCGGCTAACGGATAAGTACCGTTTAGTGAAACCAACGATTCCAGGTACCAAAATTGTTTCAACTGACTTCGGCTCCACAGCTCAGGATGTATGTAAATTTGTATGCAAATATATTCATCTTGAAATTTGACCAGTCAAGTCCCACACAGGTCCATTTTCAAGCTGAATATATTTGCATAAACATTTAGACAAATCCACATGAACTTATTTTTGTTTCATTGATCATCCCTACTTTAAAGTACAATGGGCTCTATTCAGAAAGCACTACTGCATTTGTTAATGCTCAAAACAGCTGATTTTTCTGATCACCTTCCTAAATTACAATTCACTAAACTTGTTACCACACAAAAAAAAAAAAAAAAAAAAAAAAAAAAAAAAAAAAAAACAGTTCCTGACTAGTGAGGTAAATTACCAACTTATGCCGTAATTACACCAGTAAATGTCAAGAAATGTCAATTCACAATGATTTGCACACTTCATTTACTGGACAAAAGCGTTTGGTAATTTTCTCCAGCCCACAGCAGCCGACAACCTGTTCTCCTCATGCGGTCTCTGTGCAGTAACTTGACAGACAGCCTTTGGGGAGAACCTGGCAGCCAATAGGGAGAGCCACACAGCCTGCTTCTCATGCTAATTGGATGCAATAGGTATGCAGGTGGGACTTTCAGTGTATCAATGCAGAGACAAGCTACAACTCTGCCGGCATCCCTTTAGATGTGCACATTTGTATTTTAGAACATAGAAGAGCTCCCCCTGGTGGCTTCAGCACATCTAAAGGGATGACAGGCGGCACAGTCTGGAAAGCCTCTGAGTCACACACACACAGCTCCCTGCCTGCTGCCCTGCTAGAAGGCTGGTAAGTGAAACTTACCGACCAGGGCTTAGTAGATTGAGGCAGTTTGTTCGGTAAATTACCAAACTTCTACCTCATGGGAGAAAGCTTTTGTGAATTTGGAATAAAAAGGGTATTTTATCTCCAATTTTTTTTTCTTACTGAACTGCTTATTGTGAATAGAGCCCATTGAGCACTAATTCATAAAAAAGGTAAACCTTTATTTTTCTTGCAAACAGAATTGCCATAAGTGAGGTTCCTAACTTAGTATGCTTTGGGCGGGGTTAAGGGCAGCACCACTACTTACCTACTGGGGGCTACTTCAAAGAATCCTGCAGTAGAGTAGACTACCAGCCACAATGCATGCCAGCAGATGCATGCCGCAATGTATACTGGGAGCTGTAGTATGCAGTGCGGCCAGGAGCACACTCTACAGTGGGATTCTTTTAGGTGTGGCAAGCTGCAGCTGGCAATCATCACAGGGACAAGGGGCTACATGAGCAGCCCCCAGGTAAGAAATGGTGCTCCCCAACCCCCATTAGCATACCCAGTTCCAAATCTCCCTTATAGAGGTTCAATTTGGTACAAAAATTCTACCGGTGCACTTAACCACTTGCCGACCGCGCACTCATACCGTGCGTCGGCAAAGTGGCAGCTGCAGGACCAGCGACGCAGTTCTGCGTCACCGGCTGCAGGCTAATTAATCAGGAAGCAGCCGCTCGCGCGAGCGGCTGCTTCCTGTCAATTCATGGCGGGGGGCTCCATGAATAGCCTGCGGGCCGCCGATCGCGGCTCGCAGGCTAAATGTAAACACAAGCGGAAATAATCCGCTTTGTTTACATTGTACGGCGCTGCTGCGCAGCAGCGCCGTAAGGCAGACTGGCGATCCCCGGCCAATCAGCAGCCGGGGATCGCCACCATTTGACAGGGGACAGCCTGTCACTGGCTGCACAGGACGGACAGCGTCCTGTGCAGCCCAGATTGCCAGGGGGGACAGGGTTGAGAGGGAGGGGGGGAATTTCGCCGCGGAGGGGGGCTTTGAGGTGCCCCCCCCGCAACACCCAGGCAGGCAGGAGCGATCAGACCCCCCTAGCACATCATCCCTCTAGTGGGGAAAAAAGGGGGGCGATCTGGTCGCTCTGCCTGCACCCTGATCTGTGCTGGGGACTGCACAGCCCACCCAGCACAGATCAGCTAAAACAGTGCTGGTCCTTAAGGGGGGGGGGGGGGGGTAAAGGGTGGGTCCTCAAGTGGTTAAAGGAAAAATGAGGCAAATGAAATCAATGTAGCTTTACTTACCTTGGGCTTCCTGCAGCTCCTAGAAGTCTGTGTCCCTCGCTGCAGTTCTGCTGTCACCCATTCTTCTGTTGGCCACTCCATAGTGGTCACTGGCTTCTGCACATGCATGGGTGCATGCACCGCTCATGTGCCTGTGGCTGGGAGTGTTCTGTGCAGTAGTACTGCCCTTGTGCAGAATGCTCCCAGGCATGAGAACTCAGCATTGCACGCACACACCCATGCTTGCACAGAAGCCACTGCTGAGGGGGACAAAGGAAGAATGGGTGACAGCAGAACTGCAGAGAGGACTACACAAGACTTCTAGTCCTGGGGGAGGCTCCAGGTAAGTAAAGCTAAACTGATTTAAATGAGGAACTGTAGTGAAAATGACAACATAATTACTTATTGCTTACGATATTCATCTATTGATTATTTAGCAAGTGGTTCCCATTGTAAAATCTTTCTTCTCGATGATTTACATTCTGAAATATATCCCTGGTGGTGAGTGACATCTTTAGTTCTGCCAGGTGATCTGCACGGAATGTTCATTACTGAGTTCTATGCACAGAGGAAGATATTGCTTGCTTGTTGGTTGAAAAAAGCCACCATTTCCCACAATGCAATGAGGGTCAAAGACAGCAAACTGTCAGGACATCACACAGTGGGAGGGGCTTCACCACAATATCCACCATACAGACCCTCCTGATCTATTTGAGAAAAGGTAAATATTGCTTGTGGGAAAGGGGGCATCAGCTACTTACTGGGATGTAGATAAATCCCTGATGTAAAAGGAAGCCAAGGTGTGAGACCTATGGAAGCTGACATGGATTTCCTTTTACACAATACCAGTTGCCTGTGCCTGGCAGTCCTGAGAATTCTGGTCAGTTGGGTGTAAATCACACACAGAACAAGCATGCAGCTAATCTTGTCAGATTTGTCATAGACATCTGATCAGCATATGCTTGTTCAGGGTCTATGGCTGAAAGTATTAGAGGGAGAGGATCAGCCGGGCAGCCAGGCAAATCTTAATTATTTAAAAGGGAACAAACATGTCAGCCACCACATCCCTCTCACCCTGGGTTCCCTTTAACACTCCTTTTTAATTCGCCTCCCATATATCACTTAAAGGACAACTGTAACAAAAGAGATATGGAGGCTGTCATATGCATTTCCTTTTAAAGAATGCCAGTTGCCTGGCAGTCCTGTTGGTCTATTTGGTTGCAGTAATGCATGAATCACACCAGAAACAAGCATGCAGCTATTCTTGTTAGAACACTCAGAACCACCTGACGTGCTGCAAGCTTTTTCAGGGTCTATAGCTAAAAATATTACAGGCAGGGGATTGGCAGGATAGCCAGAAAACTGGTATTGCTTAAAAGGAAATAAATATGGCAGCCTCCATATACTTCTCACCTCAGGTATCCCTTTAAGCTGTGCTGGTGGCTGCTTTTGCTGTGCTAAGCTAGCTGACACAAGCCCAGTCCTAATGCAGTTGGCCACTTACTTACCTACACTTTTAAACTCAGCTCTCCTCTCCCTGCTACACGTCACACTGCCTCTCCCCACATCTCTGTGTGATGGGGCACTGCTGCTGTGTGATGGGGCAGCGGTGTCTACGGCATGACGGGAGGGCAGCTACAGCTGCTGTGTGATGGGGAGGGGGCAGATGCAGCTTGTGTGACCAGGGAAGGCAGCTACGGCTGCTGTGTGATTGGGAAGGTGGCAGAGGTGGCTTCTGTGTGACCGGGGGAGGCAGCTGCAGCTGCTGTGTGACTGGGGGCAGCTGCTTATAGCTGTGTGATGGGGGGGGGGGGCAGGTACAGCTTCTGTGTGACCGGGGGGGCTGCTGCTGCTGGCTGTATGATGGGGGCGGCTGCTGCTGCTGGCTGTGTGATGGGGGCGGCTGCTGCTGCTGCTGGCTGTGTGATGGGGGCGGCTGCTGCTGCTGCTGGCTGTGTGATGGGAGGGCTGCTGCTGCTGGCTGTGTTATGGGGGCGGCTGCTGCTGGCTGTGTGATGGGCGCTGTTGCTGGCTGTGTGATGGGCGCTGTTGCTGCTGGCTGTGTGATGGGCGCTGTTGCTGCTGGCTGTGTGATGGGCGCTGTTGCTGCTGGCTGTGTGATGGGGGCTGTTGCTGCTGGCTGTGTGATGGGTGCTGCTGCTGCTGCTGCGCATGCACAATCTGTGTCCCTCTCCCTCCCCCTGACAGAGAGTATGTGAGCTCAGGTAGTTAGGCCTCCTTTCCACAGACCGCTGAAAGGCAGTGAAATGCCTCTCATACTCTCTCAACTGCTCACTTCTGCCTGGTAGCTGCTTGCTGAGGCATGAGGCTAGCTTCTGCTGCTGGAGCAGGCATAAGATGGCAGGTACAGGGGAGACAGGCCGCATGCTGTGGGATTCCACGCCAAAGGAATCCATTTCAAACAAGTCAAGTGCAGGAGGCAGAGCTATTCAAGCTTTTTCCTATCTCCCTCCTTTTGACATCAAAACCACGCCCCCTGCCAGTGATTGGCCAAGGGGCAGTGGAATTTATTGTGACAGGCTCAGCCTCAGCCCATAGTGATAGCTGTAGGCTGATGCTAGTGCCAAGCCCCGCCCACAACATGTTGCAATATGAGGTCCCTGCTGTATAAGACAGTCCCGCCCCTCAGTTTAGCCAGCCAGTTACTGCAACCCAGCCTCAGCCTTTGTCCCTCCCCTTGGCCAATGATCTCTCCAGTTTATTTTCCCTCCGATTTGGCCCCGTGAGGATGTGGTAATGTGAGGATGGTTATGTGAGTGACTGGCTGCAGGAGCATTTCCCAGCATTGCAGAGGCTAGATTGGATGGCTAAGGAAGCCTTGTATAGACAATGTTCTCTTTGCTGCAGCTAGTGTTGGGCGAACAGTGTTCGCCACTGTTCGGGTTCTGCAGAACATCACCCTGTTCGGGTGATGTTCGGGTTCGGCCAAACTGTTCGGCCATATGGCCGAACTAAGAGCGCATGGCCGAACGTTACCCGAACGTTCGGCTAGCGCTGTGATTGGCCGAACGGGTCACGTGTAGTGTTGGGCGAACATCTAGATGTTCGGGTTCGGGCCGAACATGGCCGAACTCCGAACATAATGGAAGTCAATGGGGACCCGAACTGTTGTGCTTTGTAAAGCCTCCTTACATGCTACATACCCCAAATTTACAGGGTATGTGCACCTTGGGAGTGGGTACAAGAGGAAAAAAAAATTTAGCAAAAAGAGCTTATAGTTTTTGAGAAAATCGATTTTAAAGTTTCAAAGGGAAAACTGTCTTTTAAATGCGGGAAATGTCTGTTTTCTTTGCACAGGTAACATGCTTTTTGTCGGCATGCAGTCATAAATGTAATACATATAAGAGGTTCCAGGAAAAGGGACCGGTAACGCTAACCCAGCAGCAGCACACGTGATGGAACAAGAGGAGGGTGGCGCAGGAGGAGAAGGCCACGCTTTGAGACACAACAACCCAGGCCTTGCATGAGGACAAGAAGCGTGCGGATAGCAATTTGCATTTTGTCGCCATGCAGTCATAAATGTAATACAGATGAGAGGTTCAATAAACAGGGACCGGAAACGCTAACCCATCACAGATGTTCATTGTTCATGTTACTTGGTTGGGGTCCGGGAGTGTTGCGTAGTCGTTTCCAATCCAGGATTGATTCATTTTAATTTGAGTCAGACGGTCTGCATTTTCTGTGGAGAGGCGGATACGCCGCCGATCTGTGACGATGCCTCCGGCAGCACTGAAACAGCGTTCCGACATAACGCTGGCTGCCGGGCAAGCCAGCACCTCTATTGCGTACATTGCCAGTTTGTGCCAGGTGTCTAGCTTCGATACCCAATAGTTGAAGGGTGCAGATGGATTGTTCAACACAGCTACGCCATCTGACATGTAGTCCTTGACCATCTTCTCCAGGCGATCGGTGTTGGAGGTGGATCTGCACGCTTGCTGTTCTGTGTGCTGCTGCATGGGTGTCAGAAAATTTTCCCACTCCAAGGACACTGCCGATACCATTCCCTTTTGGGCACTAGCTGCGGCTTGTGTTGTTTGCTGCCCTCCTGGTCGTCCTGGGTTTGCGGAAGTCAGTCTGTCGGCGTACAACTGGCTAGAGGAGGGGGAGGATGTCAATCTCCTCTCTAAAGTCTCCACAAGGGCCTGCTGGTATTCTTCCATTTTGACCTGTCTGGCTCTTTCTTCAAGCAGTTTTGGAACATTGTGTTTGTACCGTGGATCCAGAAGGGTATAAACCCAGTAATTGGTGTTGTCCAGAATGCGCACAATGCGTGGGTCGCGTTCAATGCAGTCCTAGGCCGAAGAGGTCATAGCCTAGGGTCACAAAACCTGTTTATTGGGCAATTTCAATGGTGGCGAGTCTGACGTACATAAATCGCAGCAATGGCCGTTAGCAACGTCTGAATCTCACGAAATGTCTCATGCAGGTAGAAGACATATTGTTAGACTTGGGCTCCAAAGATGGGTTCCCTACATCTCTGCAAACCAGAGTTACAGGGCTCCAAATTTGGTAAAATCCCCCATAGGCTTTCATTGGGCCTCCTATTTACAGTTCCAAAATCTCACATCTTTTCAAAGGGCAATTACTCAGCAGTGGCAAATTTTCTAGCATTGTAGGGACCCTTAGGGGGAACATGACTGGTGAGTTTCGGGCCCCTAGGCCGAAGAGGTCATAGCCTAGGGTCACAAAAACCTGTTTATTGGGGCTATTTCAATGGTAGTGATGGTGACGTACATAAATCGCAGCAATGGCCGTTAGCAAAGTCTGAATCTCACGAAATGTCTCATGCAGGTAGAAGACATATTGTTAGACTTGGATTCCAAAGATG
The DNA here is from genome assembly GCF_040937935.1 of Hyperolius riggenbachi. Taxonomy (NCBI): domain Eukaryota; kingdom Metazoa; phylum Chordata; class Amphibia; order Anura; family Hyperoliidae; genus Hyperolius; species Hyperolius riggenbachi. The sequence continues at coordinate 206,143,054 of NC_090656.1, forward strand.
GGGTCCCTACATCTCTGCAAACCAGAGTTACAGGGGTCCAAAATTGGTAAAATCCCCCATAGGATTTCATTGGCTCCCTATTTCACTTTCCAAAATCTCACATCTTTTCAAAGGGCAATGGCTCAGCAGTACCAAATTTTCTAGCATTGTAGGGACCCTTAGGGGGAACATGACTGGTGAGTTTCGGGCCCCTAGGCCAAAGAGGTCATAGCCTAGGGTCACAAAAACCTGTTTATTGGGGCTATTTCAATGGTAGTGATGGTGACGTACATAAATCGCAGCAATGGCCGTTAGCAAAGTCTGAATCTCACGAAATGTCTCATGCAGGTAGAAGACATATTGTTAGACTTGGATTCCAAAGATGGGGTCCCTACATCTCTGCAAACCAGAGTTACAGGGGTCCAAAATTGGTAAAATCCCCCATAGAATTTCATTGGCTCCCTATTTCACTTTCCAAAATCTCACATCTTTTCAAAGGGCAATGGCTCAGCAGTACCAAATTTTCTAGCATTGTAGGGACCCTTAGGGGGAACATGACTGGTGAGTTTTGGGCCCCTAGGCCGAAGAGGTCATAGCCTAGGGTCACAAAAACCTGTTTATTGGGGCTATTTCAATGGTAGTGATGGTGACGTACATAAATCGCAGCAATGGCCGTTAGCAAAGTCTGAATCTCACGAAATGTCTCATGCAGGTAGAAGACATATTGTTAGACTTGGATTCCAAAGATGGGGTCCCTACATCTCTGCAAACCAGAGTTACAGGGGTCCAAAATTGGTAAAATCCCCCATAGGATTTCATTGGCTCCCTATTTCACTTTCCAAAATCTCACATCTTTTCAAAGGGCAATGGCTCAGCAGTACCAAATTTTCTAGCATTGTAGGGACCCTTAGGGGGATCATGACTGGTGAGTTTTGCCACTGCTGAGCCATTGCCCTTTGAAATGGTGTGAGATTTTGGAACGGTAAATAGGAGGCCCAATGAAAGCCTACGGGGGATTTTACCAATTTTGGACCCCTGTAACTCTGGTTTGCAGAGATGTAGGGACCCCATCTTTGGAATCTAAGTCTAACAATATGTCTTCTACCTGCATGAGACATTTCGTGAGATTCAGACGTTGCTAACGGCCATGGCTGAGATTTATGTACGCCACCATCACTACCATTGAAATAGCCCCAATAAACAGGTTTTTGTGACCCTAGGCTATGACCTCTTCGGCCTAGGGGCCCGAAACTCACCAGTCATGTTCCCCCTAAGGGTCCCTACAATGCTAGAAAATTTGCCACTGCTGAGTAATTGCCCTTTGAAAAGATGTGAGATTTTGGAACTGTAAATAGGAGGCCCAATGAAAGCCTATGGGGGATTTTACCAAATTTGGAGCCCTGTAACTCTGGTTTGCAGAGATGTAGGGAACCCATCTTTGGAGCCCAAGTCTAACAATATGTCTTCTACCTGCATGAGACATTTCGTGAGATTCAGACGTTGCTAACGGCCATTGCTGCGATTTATGTACGTCAGACTCGCCACCATTGAAATTGCCCAATAAACAGGTTTTGTGACCCTAGGCTATGACCTCTTCGGCCTAGGACTGCATTGAACGCGACCCACGCATTGTGCGCATTCTGGACAACACCAATTACTGGGTTTATACCCTTCTGGATCCACGGTACAAACACAATATTCCAAAACTGCTTGAAGAAAGAGCCAGACAGGTCAAAATGGAAGAATACCAGCAGGCCCTTGTGGAGACTTTAGAGAGGAGATTGACATCCTCCCCCTCCTCTAGCCAGTTGTACGCCGACAGACTGACTTCTGCAAACCCAGGACGACCAGGAGGGCAGCAAACAACACAAGCCGCAGCTAGTGCCCAAAAGGGAATGGTATCGGCAGTGTCCTTGGAGTGGGAAAATTTTCTGACACCCATGCAGCAGCACACAGAACAGCAAGCGTGCAGATCCACCTCCAACACCGATCGCCTGGAGAAGATGGTCAAGGACTACATGTCAGATGGCGTAGCTGTGTTGAACAATCCATCTGCACCCTTCAACTATTGGGTATCGAAGCTAGACACCTGGCACAAACTGGCAATGTACGCAATAGAGGTGCTGGCTTGCCCGGCAGCCAGCGTTATGTCGGAACGCTGTTTCAGTGCTGCCGGAGGCATCGTCACAGATCGGCGGCGTATCCGCCTCTCCACAGAAAATGCAGACCGTCTGACTCAAATTAAAATGAATCAATCCTGGATTGGAAACGACTACGCAACACTCCCGGACCCCAACCAAGTAACATGAACAATGAACATCTGTGATGGGTTAGCGTTTCCGGTCCCTGTTTATTGAACCTCTCATCTGTATTACATTTATGACTGCATGGCGACAAAATGCAAATTGCTATCCGCACGCTTCTTGTCCTCATGCAAGGCCTGGGTTGTTGTGTCTCAAAGCGTGGCCTTCTCCTCCTGCGCCACCCTCCTCTTGTTCCATCACGTGTGCTGCTGCTGGGTTAGCGTTACCGGTCCCTTTTCCTGGAACCTCTTATATGTATTACATTTATGACTGCATGCCGACAAAAAGCATGTTACCTGTGCAAAGAAAACAGACATTTCCCGCATTTAAAAGACAGTTTTCCCTTTGAAACTTTAAAATCGATTTTCTCAAAAACTATAAGCTCTTTTTGCTAAAAAAATTTTTCCTCTTGTACCCACTCCCAAGGTGCACATACCCTGTAAATTTGGGGTATGTAGCATGTAAGGAGGCTTTACAAAGCACAAATGTTCGGGTCCCCATTGACTTCCATTATGTTCGGAGTTCGGGTCGAACACCCGAACATCGCGGCCATGTTCGGCCTGTTCGGCCCGAACCCGAACATCTAGATGTTCGCCCAACACTAGCTGCAGCTCACATTTCAATGGCAGCCCTGACAATGGAGTGGCTGCAGCTGAGGTATCACACACACAGAACCTATAACTTCAAAAACAACCCATGGGGGGGTACTTATCTTGGGAAGGGGAAGCCTCTGGCTCCTTTCCCTATCCTCCATCCCACAGTGGCTGCGCTGGGCCCCCGAAGCCACAAGGAAAGTCGGCTGTGGCAATATTAACCTTCCCCAGCGAAGGCGCAGTAGCGGCTCTCTGCTCGGGATCAGGTGGAAATACCAGATCCTGATCAGGACCACTCTACTGTGCAAGCGAATTGCGCCTGTGCAGTAGAGCAGATCAGATTGGGATTGGCTATTTCCGAATGACCCCGAGCTTAGAGCCGCTACTGAGCTGGAGTCGGCAAGGTTAATATTTACATGGCTGCTGTTCGGGGACCTCTAGCACTGCGAACGTGGGATGGAGGAGGATGGGGAAGCCTCAATAGGATCCAGAGGCTTCCCCATCTCATGGTAAGTACCCCAGGAGACATGATTTAAAGATACAGGTCCTCTTTAAGGTGTCCATACAGCAAGCAGTGATGGGCAGATTTGACCAAGGGATAGATCGCTCTCTGATCAGAGAGAGATCCATCAGCTGCCCATACACCACAGGCCGATTCCCAATCAATTTCATGCTAAAATCTTTTGGCAATCGACCCAGTGCGCAGCCTTGCCGCTGTTCCCTAGTGTGCATGTGTGCATTTATACATTACCTGTCCTGTGTCGCAGTGCCCATCCAGCGTCCCAATCTGTAGCTGTTCCCTAGTGTGCACGTGTGCATTTATACATTACCTGTCCTGTGTCACAGTGACCATCCAGCGTCCCAATCTGTAGCTGTTCCCTAGTGTGCACGTGTGCATTTATACATTACCTGTCCTGTGTCACAGTGACCATCCAGCGTCCCAATCTGTAGCTGTTCCCTAGTGTGCACGTGTGCATTTATACATTACCTGTCCTGTGTCGCAGTGCCCATCCAATGTCCCAATCCGCCGCTCTTCCATCACACACGCTGATGGCATATATGGGGCTGATGGAAAAGGGGCAGGACACAGTGACACGGGACAGGTAATGTATAAACGCACACATGTACATTTTTACACTGTGGAAACAGCTCCGGGGGTTTCATCGCTCTTTGTTACTGCCGCACACCCGATCGAAGAAGTCGGCCCTACACCTTGCAGCTTGTCTGGCCAATTCATGCACCAATTTCAGGACAAAATTGATTGCATCGTCAATCGGGCGTGCACTTGGCAGCACCGATTTCCATCCGATTTGATTATAATTGAATCGGATGATCATTTGGCCACCAAGTCCCCTAATGTATGGCCACCTTTATGGATTATCCGTAAATATATGGTAACATTTGTAACAGTCATGGATCCATTGTTAAAACTGTTGTAGTCACCTTGGTTTATTTTGGAGGGAAACCGTTGCTCGATTATGTGTATGTTGGAGGGAATCTGCCAGATTACGTGCATTTTGTGTGAAATGCTGTCAGATTATGTGTATTTTGGGGGGAAACACTATGGCGGTGCGCAAACTTCCTCCGTAGGAGCACTTACACGGCTGCTAAGGTCATGTATGTTTGGTACCACTCATGACCGTGCCCATGTTCTTTTCATTGCCACACCCATTTTGCAGCTGCATGGGGTGTGTGTCAGTAAAAATGATTCTTTGTCAGCAGTGGCGGCTCCAGGAAATTTTTTTAGGGGGTGCTATGCAGGTGCTGGACCAATTTCCGGGGGAGCTGGCGACCTGCGGCGCGCTGGCAAAAAATGGGTGTGGCTACAACCTGCGGCGCGCAAAGCGCGCCGCGGCGAAAAAATGGGCGTGGTCATGCCCGGATGAGGGCGGGGCTAACTGTAATTTAAAGTGAACCCAGGGTGAGAGTGATATGGTGGCTGCCATATTTATTTCCTTTTAAACAATACTAGTTGCCTGGCAGCCCTGCTGATCTATTTGGCTGTAGTAGTGAACTGAATTACACCAGAAACAAGCCATGCAGCTAATCTTGTCAGTTCTGACAATATTGTCAGAAACCCCTGACCTGCTGCATGCTTGTTCAGGGTCTATGGTTGAAAGAATAAGAGGCAGAGGACCAGCACGGCAGCCAGGCAACTGGTATTGCTTAAAGGGAGATAAATATGGCAGCCTCAATATTATTCTCACCTCGGGTTCCCTTTAAAAGTGCAACGCAAAGACAGAGGGCCCAAGTTTTGGTGACCCTTTTCCCAGAAAATTCACATAATTGTGCAGGTTTTCTCAAGAAAATACACGTAATGTGAGCAGATTTTAACAAAAAACACGTCCAATGACCCCAATATGCACAATCGGTAGCAGATATGACCCCAATATGCACAATCGGTAGCAGATATGACCCCAATATGCACAATCGGTAGCAGATATGACCCCAATATGCACAATCGGTAGCAGATATGACCCCAATATGCACAATCGGTAGCAGATATGACCCCAATATGCACAATCGGTAGCAGATATGACCCCAATATGCACAATCAGTAGCAGATATGACCCCAATATGCACAATCGGTAGCAGATATGACCCCAATATGCACAATCGGTAGCAGATATGGTCCCAATATGCACAATCGGTAGCAGATATGGTCCCAATATGCACAATCGGTAGCAGATATGGTCCCAATATGCACAATCGGTAGCAGATATGGTCCCAATATGCACAATCGGTAGCAGATATGGTCCCAATATGCACAATCGGTGGCAGATATGGTCCCAATATGCACAATCGTTATCAGATATGGTCCCAATATGCACAATCGTTATCAGATATGGTCCCAATATGCACAATCGTTATCAGATATGGCCCCAATATGCACAATCGGTAGCAGATATGACCCCAATATGCACAATCGGTAGCAGATATGACCCCAATATGCACAATCGGTAGCAGATATGACCCCAATATGCACAATCGGTAGCAGATATGACCCCAATATGCACAATCGGTAGCAGATATGACCCCAATATGCACAATCGGTAGCAGATATGACTCCAATATGCACAATCCGTAGCAGATATGACCCCAATATGCACAATCGGTAGCAGAAATGACCCCAATATGCACAATCGGTAGCAGAAATGACCCCAATATGCACAATCGGTAGCAGAAATGACCCCAATATGCACAATCGGTAGCAGAAATGACCCCAATATGCATAATCGGTAGCAGAAATGACCCCAATATGCACAATCGGTAGCAGAAATGACCCCAATATGCACAATCGGTAGCAGAAATGACCCCAATATGCACAATCGGTAGCAGAAATGACCCCAATATGCACAATCGGTAGCAGAAATGACCCCAATATGCACAATCGGTAGCAGAAATGACCCCAATATGCACAATCCGTAGCAGATATGACCCCAATATGCACAATTCGTAGCAGATATGACCCCAATATGCACAATCAGCATCACCTGAAAAAGAAAAGAAAAACCCATTTACTCACCTACAGCCAGAAGACCTTCTTTCCCGACCTCCTGTCCCGAGTCCCGACCTCATTGTGGCGCGCAGCGCCCGCGCGCCCACGATCCTCTTCCTTCCCGACGTCACGACGAGACTTCCTGCCTGCATGCAGAGAGCAGGGCTACGGGAAAATGGCCGCCCGAAGCCATGCACTGCAGACTCGAAGTCTGCAGAACAGGGCTCCGGGCGGCCATCTTACCGTAGCCCTGCCTGCTGCTCCGTGCTGCCGCTGTGTGAACTGACTTGGCGTCTTTTAGACGCCTGAAGTCAGTTCACTCCAGGGGGTGCTTTGGGGGTGCTTGGACAATTCTAGGGGGTGCTCGAGCACCCCCTTGCACCCCCCTGGCGGCGCCCCTGTTTGTCAGCATGATTTTCTTGATCGTGAGTGGTGTAAGTTTTTGATCAATTTTTTGGGGGAAAAATTGTATTGTGCGTGGTAGATTGACAATTTTGTAATGTAGAGACAGGACCCATTTTTTTTCAGAGTTTTCAATCTTTTTTTTCTATGATTCGGGAAAAATTATGGCATGTTGTTCTAATTTTTAGAATGTTACAATCAATCAGAAAAATTGATTGTAAATCTTCAATTAAAAAGAAATATATATATATACTGTAAAAAAAAAATTATATGGTGTGTGGCCACCTTAAAGTGAACCTTAAGTCAGGAAAAAAAATGAGTTTTATTCACCTGGGGCTTCTACCAGCCCCCTGCAGCAGTCCTGTGCCCTCGCAGCCACTCACTAATCCTCTGGTCCCCCGCTGCCAGCTAGTTTCGTTTTTGCCGACAGGCCCGTCAGGACTGGCCACGCGTAGCTTTTTCCACATTCCCGACTGTAATTGGCGCTATTGCGGGCCGCAATGCATACAAAAATATGCGTTGCCGCTTACCTATGCGTGCGTAATGCAGCAACGCGTATTTTTGCGGCCCGCAATAGCGCTAATTACAGTTTTTTTCTGGCTTAAGTGTCTCTTTAAGTGTAAACGAGTCCATTGATTAACATTGGTTCTCAGTTAAAATGTGTATTCCTATGCAGAAAACGTGCATGACAACAGAAACAAATGTGCTCCGCTTCATGCAGTGCTAGTGTCAATGTCCACACTTGTGTCATCAGGACAGGAAATGCAAACCATTTCTCACATGCCATTTTTCAAACAATAAGTATGTTAGTATAATAATTGTGTCCGACCGTGTTTTTCACAGTAGCAATCATTGTCAATGAAAAATTGCATTGCTGAATCAGAGATGCTTCCTAAAATCAAGGACAGCACATAGAAATGTATTGTTGACGTTTTTGCATGTGATTTAAGCCTGGTACATACTTTCAATTACAATTGACTAATCAATGACCAATTTCAGTGACCAATTTTCATGTGTGAGAGTCAACAGATATTGAATACTATGAGCAAATTGTGTGGGGGAACTTATACTATATGGAGGTGGTAACATTGGTCAGTGATTGGCCAATTATAATTGAAAGCGTGTACAAGGCTTAAGGCCTTGTTCACACTACAAATCGACAGAGCTATGGCAAGTGCTGTCAGCCGATTTATACTGTGATTTTTATTTTTTTTAATTACAGTGCTTTTCCCAGCGCTTTTTGCTTAGAGAAACACTTTTCTAAGCGCTTTTGGCTCAGTGAGGATTTTTTTCACTTCTTGACGTCAGTCAGGAAGTGAACTGTTTAACCCGGAAATTAATAAATACAATCTATATATTCATAAAAGCACTCAGGAAATCACTATACAAAGCACTTTTTCAAGCACTTTGCGATTTCCCTATACCTTCCATTGAGCTAAAGCGCTCAGAAAATGGTACATGTGGCGCGTTTGTGATTTTAATAGGCCTGGTGCACTCCAAAAACCGCTAGCAGATCCGCAAAATGCTAGCAGATTTTGAAATGCTTTTTCTTCTTTTTCTGTAGCGTTTCAGCTAGCGTTTTGCGTTTTTTTGTAGCGGTTTTGGTGTACTAGATTTCATATATTGTTACAGTAAAGCTGTTAGTGAACAGCTTCTGTAACAAAAACGCCGGCAAAACCGCTCTGAACAGGCGTTTTTGCTATACTTAACATTGAGGCAGAAACGCATCAACAATCCTAAAAATGCCTCACCCCGGGAGTATGCGTTTCTGCAAAATGCCTCCCGCTCTGGTGTGCACCAGCCCATTGAAATACATTACCTAAGCGTATCTGCAGCCGCAAGCGGATCGCAAAACGCAGCCGAACCGCTCTGGTGTGCACTAGACCATAAAAAACGCTCAATGTAAACAAGACCTTAAGCCTTATTCACACCATACGCGCTGCCGTGCACATTTCAGCAGCAAGTATAATATGCGATCAGCAAGAACATCAGAAGTGCATAGAGAGCACTTCTGATGCTCAGACTGCGTGCTGCGCAGCAGTGTGGTGCTCTATCGCACTGGTGAATGCATATTTGCCAAAGCACCTTGCTGATTCCATTCACTGTAATTAATAGGATCTGCAGCGCAACGCGGTATGGCACTGCCATATGCCTTGCCTAATGTGAACAAGGCCTAAGGCCTGATACACACTTTCATTTATGATTGGTCAATCACTGACCAAGTTTACCAACTCCATGTAATATGAGGACTTACCTAATGTGCTCATAGTATTGAATATTTGTTACATTAGACTTAAGGTAGCCATACATCAGTAGATTATGGGCAGATTCAACAAAGAGGCAAATTTATCTGTAAGCGAATCTGATTAGAGAGAGATCTGCATCTTTGTCGAGCTGCCATATACAGCATTAAATCTTCAGGGAATCGTCTGAGTCTGCTGTATCTGCCCTGCCACTGCCCCCTAATGTATAAATTATATAAATGTGCCCCCCAATGTGTGCATTTACACATTACCTTTCCTGTGTCAGCCTCCACATGGTGTCAGTCTGTCCTCTGGGTGGCTCTGCCGCATACACGCTGGTGGCGGCGCACAGTGTCACACGCTATGCGCTGCCGCCAGCGTGAATGCGGCAGAGCCACCCGGAGGATGGACGGTCCCCACGCGGAGGCTGACACAGCACAGGTAATGTATAAATGCACACACCGGGGGGGCACATTTATACATGGTGGCAGCGGCAGGGTTTTTTCGTCGTTTCGTCACTCGTTCTCAAATTGGCCGCCATACTGCCACTCACCGACCAACCAACTTCGGACTGAAATCTTGCAATAGGTGCGATCGAGTAACACGACCAATTTCGGCCCACAATTGGTCACATAGTTTGTCGGGCCTGCATTAGGCGGCATTGATTTTTAACCGATTTTTTAATAATATTCACATTTTTTGGTCAATCAGCTTCCAAAGTCACCTGATATATGGGCACCTTACACGGTCAATGATTGGCAAATCATAATTGGAAGGGTTTGCTAAGCTTTAGTCAAACGTCACTCTCTTTAAGGTGCACACAACACACATCCAAATTTGATTGACCAATGTTTGCCCAACAGATTTTGAATGCAATGAGCAGATTGCACAGGTAAGGTGTCTGGAAGTGGTAAAATTGGTTAATGATCGGACAATCAAAATTGAATGTGTATGCACCCTAAACGTGGCCAAAACAAACCAATTTCTGGCAAAAAAAATAATTTGAGCGATCAGATAATTCTGATCGATATGTTCAGATTGGTTGTAAATATTCTCCATTGATGGTCACAATCGATCCACCCATCGTCAAACCAAAATTTGTATTTTATGGTTGGCTGTGATAAATGGGAAGTAAAAATTGGCCTGTGATGGTGTTCAATATATTACAATATTTGACTTCTGATCACTTGAATGATTTTTTGCTAGAAACTAGATCGATAGTGGCAACCTTAAAGGTGGCCTGGCTACTAATGGTCCAGTTTTTAGTGAAGAATTGTTCAAGCGATCGGACGATTGTGAACAGACTGGCAAAAATAAACTCACAGCCCACCCATCCAGCTCTTTGTGCTCCGAGGGCAATGACCAGGCTGCCCACGAACCCAGCTCTCTATGCTCCGAGGGCGGTGACCGAGCAGCCCACCCAGCTCTCTATGATCTGAGGATGGTGACTGGACAGCCCATCCATCCAACTCTCTATGCTCTGAGGGTGGTAACTGGACTGCCCACCCATCCAGCCAGGGCCGGATTACCAACCAGGCAACAAAAGCAGTCGCTTGGGGCCCCATTCAGAGTCAAAGGGGCCCCATCAGCATATAAACCAGCCCTCGCCATCCTGTCAGCAGTGGCTGGATGGTATAATGGTTGAAGGGACTCTGAGCAGTGCAGTAACTATGGAAAGATGCATATCATTTTAAAGCTCTCTTTCTCCTCTTTCCAATATAAAAACTGCCACCCTATGCCTTTTAGTTTTCGCTATTTTCGCGTTCGAAATCGCGGCCACGGCAATTTCGATTGCAAAAATAGCAAAAACTAAAAGGCATAGGGTGGCAGTTTATCTATCATTGGAAAGCAGAGAAAGAGAGCTTCAAAATGATATGCATCTTTCCATAGTTACATTGTATTACACAGGACGACTTTTCTCCAAATTCGGCAGCTCGATTCAGCACAATGCAATGAAATATAAGGAACCCAGGGGGATATAATTACAAACATCATGCTGGTAGGTGCGAGGATGTAATTAATTAGTTGTGGGTATGCTTAAAGGCATACCCACAGGCACTGCTCGGAGTCCCTTTAAGGCAAGGGTCTCAAACTCGCGGCCCGCGGGCCATTTGCGGCCCTCGATACAATATTTTGTGGCCCTCGCCGACAAAAGCTTCTTTATAGTTTGCTTCAGTGCTCCCAAGTAATCCGCCGCATCCCTGCCGCTAAACAAGGGCTGCAGAGCCCCCAAATTGCCCGGGGGGCAATCCGCCGGCATTTCCTTGAAGGGGTAGAGCTTTCAGCTCTGCCCCTCCTGACGTCAATCGCCGCATGGATCACCGCCTCTCCCCGCCCCTCTCTGTGAAGGAAGAGTGAGAGGGGCGGGCAGAGGCGGCGATGCGCCGCGATTGTGAAATTCCTTATGCGGCCCAGCTTCATCCTGACTTTGCCTCCTGCGGCCCCCCAGGTAAATTGAGTTTGAGACCCCTACTTTAAGGGCTCTGCCTCTGACACAGGAGACCAGATTTCGAATCTCGGCTCTGCCTGTTCAGTAAGCCAGCACCTATTCAGTAGGAGATCTTAGGCAAGTCTCTCTAACACTGCTACTGCCTATAGGGCGCGTCCTAGTGCCTGCAGCTCTGGCGCTTTGAGTCCGCCAGGAGAAAAGCGCGATATAAATGTTATTTGTCTTGTCAAATGATGCCGTGCGCTGCTGATTGTCTTCAGAGCCTGGCTCTCCTCCTAGGTCCCCCTCCTGCTACTGTGCGCTCTGCCGCTGCCCACCCCTCCCCCCCTTCCCACAGAGAACCACAGCTGCAGCAAGAATGATAGCAGCAGATGGCAAAACGCTCACTCACCTATCCATGATCCAAGCGATAGAGATCCCGTCATCTGAAACCCATCTGTCTCTTCTACAGTGCAGCCGCTCGCTCTGAACTTCCTGATTCTCAGATCAGACAGAAAGTAGGAAGTAGTAATAATAGTAGTAACAGAGCGGCAGCACTCTAGAGGAGACAGATGGGCTCCAGATGACGGGACCTCTATTGCTTGGATCGCAATAGGTGAATGTGAGTCATCTGGTGCTGTCATTCTCCCCCGCTTTGGCTGCCTTCTCTGCTGGACTATCGTATTCACTGGGATGGAGGCTGCATGGTGGCTGTCTAGTTTGGGGGAAAATTGGTTGTTCAGTAGTGGGGGTGGTTATGTAATTCTGTCTGGGGAACGGCTTCCGGTTTGGCAGTGTCCAGAGCTTTCTGCTATTGCCAGGCTGGAGATGCAGGGGAAAAGTGCTGCTGGTGTGATATCTGGCACCCTCTTCACAGGGGTGCCCCAGCCCCTGAGTGCAAATGTCCCAGCCATTCATCTCTCACTCTGCATTTTGCCGCTGCTATTCCCTGCATTGTGCACCCACAGAGGAAAGCGGGCTGTTGCCCATTGCAACCAGTAGCTCGGCTGCCCAGGTGTGTGTGGCATGTTGCTGTGCAGCTGCATCTTCTGATTCTATTACGACATGATGGGGGGCCCAAATCAGTTACTTTGCTTAGGGCCCCATTTAACCTTAATCCGGCTCTGCATCCAGCTCTCTATGATCCAAGGGTGGTGACCAGACAGTCCACCCATCCAGCTGTCTATGATCTGAGGGTGGTGATCGGACAAACCACCCATCCAGCTGTCTATGCTTCGAGGGCAATGACCGAGCAGCCCACCCATCCAGCTGTCTATGCTTCGAGGGCGGTGACCAGACAGCCTACCCATCCAGCTCTCTATAATCCGAGGGTGGTGACTGGACAGCCCACCCATCCAGCTCTCTATGCTTCAAGGGCGGTGACCAGACAGCCTACCCATCCAGCTCTCTATGCTCTGAGGGTGATGGCTGGACAGCCCACCTATCTCATTCTCTGTGCTCTGGGAACAGTGACCGGACAGCCCACCCATCCCGTTCTTTATGCTCTAGGTTTGGCGGGAGATCATCAGATCATCCGGATCCGGAGCAATTCAGATTTTAAAAAGAGGTATCCGAGCACCTCTGGGGATTTGCAAACATTGGTTTGCAAACTTTGTTTGCCCCACCAAACTGTCATCTATACTTAGCATTTCAATATCCCCTCCTGTCTTAGTATCCCAGTCTAAAGTTTCCGAGTTGCAGTAATGTGGCATTTCTGATGAACAGCTGAAGTTGCCAGAACAGCCACAATACTTCTGTACTCACATCCTTGGCAAATAGGAGGAGGAGGAGGAGAGAGAGAGATTTTTTTTAAATCTGTGATTCGGGTAGTCCGGGTAATTCGGATATCTGTGGGTATCCTGATCGGTGGTGGAACTATCTGCAGATAGCTATCCGGATATCTACAGAACTATCCGGAATCCAGATCCGACCCGGATAATAGAAAAAGGTCAGATATCCGGATTAATTCGGGTACCCGAGATCCGAATGAGCATCCCTGCTTATAGACTTACATGGAAAGCAGCAAAGCATCATTTTCTTCTTTGTTTCCCCTATAACCCTAACCCCAACTGGCTTGCTGTGGGGCAAGCTGGCCCAAATCTCTTAAGCCTCCACGCACCCACACCTGGGTTAATGTCTAAGACTCCCTGGCACTCCAGGATCCAGTGGCGCTCTCTCCAGTTCACTGGCAGGACGCACATTGCAAGCTGGCCCTGTTTTTTGGCCAGAAATTTCTGGCCAAAAAAACAGGGCCAGCTTGCAACATGGGTCTTGCCAGCAAACTGGGGAGAGCGCCACTGGATCCTGGAGTGCCAGGAGGTCTTAGAAATTAACCCAGGTTTGGGTGGGGGGGAGGCTTAAGACATTTGGGCCAGCTTGGCCCGCAAAAGATGGGACTTTGTGTAATTTCTGGCCAGAAAGCAGGGCCAGCTTGAAACATGGGTCCTGCCAGCGAACTGGGGAGAGCGCCACTGGATCCTGGAGTGCCAGGAGATCTTACAAAATTAACCCAGGTTTGGGTGGGGGGGAGGCTTAAGACATTTGAGCCAGCTTGGCCCACAAAAGATGGGACTTGGTGTAATTTCTGGCCAGAAAATAGGGCCAGCTTGCAATGTGGGTCCTGCCAGCAAACAGGGGAGAGCGCCACTGGATCCTGGATTGCCAGGAGGTCTTAGAAATTAACCCAGGTGTGGGTGAGGGGAGGCTTAAGAGATTTGGGCCAGCTTGCCCCGCTGCCAGCTTTGATGCTTTCCATGTAAGTCTATGAGGAAAAGATAGGGTTGGAGGCTGTTTCTGTTAGGAACCAGCCAGGCTCTTGAAACTTGACTCGCATGCACTCCAAGTTTGGGGTCACTAGCACCCCCAGAAGTAAAGATACCACACCCCCAAAAATGAAGCTAGGGTTGGAGGCCTTTTCTTTTAGGAACCAGACAGGCTTTTGAAACTGGGTATGCAGGTAGAGAGGGCATATTTACCTACATGCACAATGAAGTTGGGGTCACTAGCCCTCCAAGAACCAGAGATACTGCACCCCAAAATGGAACTTAGGGTTAGAGGACTTTTCTCTAGCAGTGGAATCAGTCCGTAGGAGGTACATGCAGCAGCAGCAGCAGGAGGAGGAGCGTGTGACAGCAGCAGCATTACAGCATGGCACCTAACGGTGGTACCACAGCAAAAATAAGAAGAACCAGGCCTAATTTCATTTGCAGGAGGTTGTGCTGTTGATGGTTGGTCTGCCATAGCACTATTCCCAGCCACCTCATGTCTTCCTCTCGCCAACAGCAGGGGCTAGGAAATCACCTTCAACCCAAGCCTGGTTCATCTTGAGAAAGGTGAGTCCACAGACTGTGTGGACAGACCACAGTGCTTCTCTGTGACCACGCCACTAAAACATCTCTCTGACAGCACGCTAGAAGGGGGCAGGACAAGACTTCCAGTGCAGTACGCGTGAGCTCCCTCCAGATCTCCAGCCTCTTGACCAGTACCCCATGGAGTCCACGGGGGCCTCGGTGTCAAGTCCACTGAAGGACCCCATATGGTCTGCCACCATACGGGTCATACGCTGGTGCTGACTAGATGAGGATGCTGCTGCTGATGACACCTCCTCTCTAGGCAGCTCTACAATGTAGAGTTCCCTAGTCAGACACAGCAGATCTCCTCACCAATAGAGATGGGCCGAACCTCCGATTTTTGGTTCATGAACCGGGTTTGCGAACTTCCGCGAAAGGTTTGGTTCACGCGAACTTTCGCGAACCGCAATAGACTTGGGGAGGCGAACTTAGAAAACTAGAAACACTTATGCTGTCCAGAAATGTGATAGAAAATATGTTTTAAGGGGCCTAACACCTGGAGGGGGGCATGGCGGAGAGGGATACATGCCAAAAATCCCGGGGGGAAATCTGGATGACGCAAAGCAGCGTTTTAAGGGCAGAAATCACATTGAATGCTAAATTGCAGGCCTAAAGTGCTTTAAAACATCTTGCATGTGTATACATCAATCAGGTAGTGTAATTAGTGTACTGCTTCACACTGACAGACCAAACTCATTGTGTAATGCACCACAAACAGCTGATTGTGTAGTGACGGCTGTGCTGGACTGGTGCACACCATGGCGAGAGTGCAGGCCGTGGCGGTGTTCATGCCCATATGGTCGCCTGGCTGATGTAATGTGCAGCTGATACAGTTAGTCACTGAATGTGGTTGGCCTGGCTGGCAGTGGCACTGCACACAGTATGAATTACAAAAGCTGTCGCCGCAACATAAGTGCAGTAATAATTGGTATTACACAATGTGCAGCTGATACAGTTAGTCACTGAATGTGGTTGGCCTGGCTGGCAGTGGCACTGCACACAGTATGAATTACAAAAGCTGTCGCCGCAACACAAGTGCAGTAATAATTGGTATTACACAATGTCACAATGTGCAGCTGATACAGTTAGTCACTGAATGTGGTGGGCCTGGCTGACAGTGGCACTGCACACAGTATGAATTACAAAAGCTGTTGCTGCAACACGAGTGCAGTAATAATGGGTATTACACAATGTGCAGCTGACTGACACAGGTAGTCAGTGTCACTAGTCACCGACTCACTGTCTGATTGTGCTGGGCCTGGGCTGGCACAAACACAGTATGAATTATCAAGGCTGTCTATAATGCAACACAAGTATCAGTGACACACAGAAAAAAAAAATCATAAGAACAGGATTAGCTCTCAAAAGAGCTGTTGTGGAGTGCTATTATAGCAATAAGAATCAGCCAGGAGCAAGTTAAGAAGCCAAGAGCCTAACTAATCTTTCCCTAGGAGAAACAGTCTGCAGCACCTCGCCCTACTCCCACTATAGCAGGCACACGAGTGTAATTGCCGGCGGAGCCTGCCTTATATACAGGGGGGAGTGGCTCCAGGACTGAGTGTAGCCTGATTGGCTACAATATGCCTGCTAACTGTGATGTAGAGGGTCAAAATTGACCCTATTGGAGCATTATGGGGGCGAGCCAAACTTCTGGGAAAGTTTGCCTGGAACCGTTTGCCGGCGAACTGTTCGGCCCATCTCTACTCAGCACCTGCTGCTCCTGGCTGCAGGCACCGGCTGCTATGTTGGCTGGACAGGGGCTGGGGGGTTGGAAGGCTTCCTCCAGTCTGCAAACAAGGGCCATCTGCAACTCCTTTGTTTGATGCTCTGGGTCTCCATGAACTGACCCAGCTTGTCCTTCAGTCGTGGGTCCAGGATTCCCACATCTGGATCACCTTGGGGTCTCTGCACAGACAGCGCAGCATGTGCACAGCCATGAAGAAGAGGTGTAACACAGCAGACACATCATTGTCCTCACCCCAATCTGAGACAACACGCCTGTCCTTCTGTTGTGCCCGCTGTCGTTGACTCTCGTCCTGCCCTCTCCACCCTCGCACCACTGCAGCTGCACTCTGCACTTCCCCTTCAACAGCCAAGCCAGGGACCTCCAACTCCTCCTCCACCAAGTGCAAGTCTTCCTTCTCCTCCTCCTAAGAGGTGGACTGCGCAGCTGACTGCTGATCCAGCTGGTTCAGGGCTGCCTCTCCCTCTTCCAGCAGATCGAAAATTGCCCTGTCCAGCAGGCAAACCATGGGCACCCACTCGACGTGGGATGCCTGTTCCCGGCTCACCATGTTGGTTCCCTGAAGGAAGGGAGACAACACCAGGCACACCTGATGCATCTGCCTTCAATCTGCATTTCAGATGACCTGGAGGTGTGTGGTGCCGGAGACATTCTCCTCAATAATGTAGTATCTGACAGCCCTCCTGTGCTGGCACAGCCACTCTAACATTGCCAGGGTGGAGTTCCAGCGATGATGTGTGTGGTTGCAGGCCCTCGCCCTGCTGCAGGTCAGCCAGGATCGCTGAAGCAGTGGCGGAGTAGCAGAAATGGCAAACAATTGTCAGCACCCCTTCCAGCAGATCCTCCATCCCCGGGTAGGTGCGCAGGAACCTCTGCACCACCAGGTTCAGGACGTGGGCCAAACAGGGGACGTGGGTCAGGTTTCCCCTGCTGATGGCAGCTAGTGTTGGGCGAACATCCAGATGTTCAGGTTTGCGAACGTTCGGCCGAACGGTGTCCCGATGTTCGGTATGTTTCGGGCCGAATCCCAAACATAATGGAAGTCAATAGGGACCCGAACATTCCTGCTTTGCAAAGCCTCCTTACATGCAACATACACCACATTTTCAGGGTATGTGGACAGGGGGGGGGGGGGGGGTGGGTATAAGAGGAACATTTTTTTTTTCAAAAATACCTTATAGTTTTTGAGAAAATCGATTTTTAAGTTTCAAAGGAAAAAATGTCTTTTAAATGCGAAAAATGTCAGGTTTTTTTTGCACAGGTAACAATCTTGTATTATTTTCTTTTTCAATATTTTTTATTGGAATTTCCAAAAAATTTTAACAATATGCCAAGACATATTAAAACAATATAAAAATAAACTTACTTTTTACATTACAGCAGTCCAATGAGAAATATACTGTTGATTTTTCAAATATACATTCAGTTTCAGTTATACATAAACAGTGTATAATAACTTTCCCTTATAAATCAATGGCTAGTATCTCTTAAGATGATTGCTGAGTTTAGTATACTTGTTGCTATTCTTAAAAGGTTAAATATGTGCATCTCTACACGCAAGAATACGCATAAAAATACACATGAGTGCAACCCAATGAGGTTTTACGCATAATAACGCGTAAGCGCGTAAAAAACGCGTCAAACGCCACTTAAATGCGCGATAACGCGCAAAAATCGCTAAACGCGCAGAAAACGCCTAGTAAACGCGTAAAAACCACGTAAATAGCGCGTAAATATGCAAATAGTGCAAATTTCAAGAAAAAAAAATGTTTAAATCAATTTTAAACCATAAATTTTTAAAGAAAGGATTGTTTATTTATCTTTGTAGGCCTAATAGCACCTATCTTTCCAAAATAACCTAAATGTCATTTTTGTTATTTTAAACAGTGATCCTGTTAGTTACATTCTAACGAATTCCTAAAATGTATTGTTAATTAAGGTTTAGTAGGAGCAGTACCTCTGGAGAATGGGGGTCTTAAATCCTCCCTACAAAGACTCCAGAGGACGCATCCTCTTTAAGTATTATTCCTATATACTTGCCGTCCCCACAGGATCACTGCTATCTCACTTAGCTGTTAAACTACATCGAGTTGGGCTACATAGAGTACATGTAGATATTTTGGTATACGTCTTGCTTTCCCAATTCCAATTAATTATTCAGATATTAATGTTATGACTTAACTAATATAATTAAACTAATTCTAAACTAAACTAAACTAAACTATACTAAACAGCTGAAAATTACTTTTCACAGTTCTTACTGAGGTATTCTTGTACAATAACAGTAATATACTTATCTTATTACTTTGTAGGTCCAAGTGATGTAATGTAACAGTGGAGAGTCCAAGCCAGGCAACAACAACACTAAGTTTCTAGACAATGCCCTAGTACAACAACATTAATAGTCACTATTCATTTATCCATGTGAGGGTTAGATAAGAGATTAGACTTCTTGAATCTTAGAATCAACATATATAGTAGGCCATAGATAAGCTTTTTTCCAAAATGCACCTATAGTACTGTTTTTTATAGCCCAGGATCTTTCAGCTCTCATGTTGGATTCCACTTTCCTTAATACTTCTTCTAATGTTGGTACATAGTGTGACTTCCAGTTGTCGGCAATCAATATTCTAGTTACTACACAAATGTGGTTGAAAATAAACCTTTCACTCGGGGGAAGGTCCCATGTTCTAACATGGAGTAATACCATTTCAGGTGAAATTGTGCTCAGAAACATAGGCAATTGTTTAAGAAATGTCTCTATCTCTCCCCAGAGATTAGTGATCTTTGGACATGACCAGAAAATGTGAATTAAAGATCCAGTTTCATTGCAATTTCTCCAGCAAAGGGGGGAAGTATTGCCATCAAACTTAGAAATTTTTTCTGGAGTATAATACCACTGCCACAGAAGCTTCAAAAAGTTTTCATAATGCAGGACACATTTAGTTGATTTTTTAAGAGACCTGTAGGCCCTCTCCCACTCTTCCTGATCAAGATCTATGTTTAATAGATCCTGCCATTTATTCAGTTGCCATCTTTGGCCTTCATCTTTAAGTTGTAAAAGTGTTTTATTAAATATGGCAATTCCCTTTTTCTTATTATTTTGTGGGTCTAAAAGTTTTTTTATTTGAGGTAAATAGGATATATTTTGAGGGGAGTGTTTATCTAAGAATTTTTTAATTCTAAAGTATTTGGGTTTGTCAGATTGTGGGATGTCATATGTTGAGGTAAGTTCTTCAAAGGATTTAAGCTTATCATTTTCCATGAGATCAGCTACTTTAATTATACCATTTTGTGACCAATTTTCTAAATCTAAATTTTTCAAGGCCTTTGCTAAATTAAGTAATGGGACTTCTATATGTAGTGATAAAGGATGTTTTTCACTGTAGTGGATCATCTCCTTCCATACTCTAATAAAGTTAGCTGTGATAGGATTAGGAATTTTTAAGGGAATTTTCCAATTTAGTCTGGCTTCCAAATAGGGGAGGGGTTCATTATCCGGGATTTGTTCCAATTCTATTATTACCCATTGTTTAATCTTGTATTATTTTCATAGAGTCCACAAAGTGGGAAGAGTTTTACTTACTTTGTTCTGAGTGTGGGAATTTTAAAAAAAACAAACGACGTGGGGTCCACTCCCCCTTCCCAGACCTCTTTAACCCCTTGTCGGAGCACCGGCCGCGTGGGGCACCACACCCTGAGGCTGGTGCTTCGCATTCTGGCTATCCCAGCCTGCATGGGGGACAAGGGGTTAAAGAGGTCTGGGAGGGGGGACCTCACGTGTTTTTTTTTTTTAAATACCCACACTCAGAACGAAGTAAATATAACTCTTCTCACTTGGGGGAATCTATGAAAATAATACAAGATTGTTACCTGTGTAAAAAAAAAAAGACATTTTCCGCATTTAAAAGACATTTTTTTCCTTTGAAATCGAAAAAAAATCGATTTTCTCAAACAATATAAGGTGTTTTTGAATATTTTTTTCCCCTCTTATTCCCACTTTTATTCTTAACCACTTAAAGAGAGTCTGAAGCGAGAATAGATCTCGCTTCAGACCTCATAGCTAGCAGGGGCATGCGTGCCCCTGCTAAAACGCCGCTATAGCGCGGCTTAACGGGGGTCCCTGTCCCCCCAAACCCCCTCCGAGCAGCGGGGGAGCGCTTCCTGGTTGGGGCAGGGCTAACCGCCGCAGCCCTGCCCCATGCGCGTCTGTCAGACGCGTACCTCCGCCTCTCCCCCGCCCCTCTCAGTCTTCCTTCACTGAGAGGGGCGGGGGAGAGGCGGCGATGCGCGTCTGATAGACGCGACTGGAGGCAGGGCTGCAGCCGTTAGCCCTGCCTCCAGGAAGATCAGCTCCAGCGACCTTTTTCCGACCCAGGTTTGCGGGGGGTGGGTTGGGGGTGAAGGGACCCCCGTTAAGCCGCGGGATAGCGGCGTTTTAGCAGGGGCACACGTGCCCCTGCTATATATAAGACCTGAAGCGAGATTTAGTCTCGCTTCAGTGTCTCTTTAACGACCAGCTAACGCCCATAGGCATCTTAAGTGGATTTACATGGAAACGGCCGCTCGTTCGAGCGGCCTTTCCATGTCAGTTCACGGAGGGTGTCTCCGTGAACAGTGTGCGAGCCACCGATCGCGGCTCGCATGCATAATGTAAACACGCGGGGAAGAAATCCCCGCTGTTTACATCAAAACGGCGCTGCTACGCAGCAGCGCCGTAGGGCAGATCGGTGATCCCCGGCCTCTGATTGGCCGGGGATCGCCGTCATTTGATAGGCTGAAGCCTATCCTATCAGGCACAGGATGGATATCCGTCCTGCGCACATCAGAGCCAGAGCGAGCGAGAGGGAGGAAGAGGTGAGGAGGGCGGAAAACGCTGCGGAGGGGGGCTTTGAGGACCCTCCCCTGCTCGGCCACACAGAGAGGCGGTGATCAGACCCCCCCAGAAGGTCATCCCCTAGTGGGGAAAAAAGGGGGGGGAAGTCTGATCGCCCATTAACACGATCTGTGCTGCGGGCTGCAGAGCCCACGCAGCACAGATCTCCAAAACATAGCCCGGTCCTGATATCATGTAAATTTGGTGTGCTTTGAGGACAAAATGCATGCGCAATGCAATGCATTTTGTCGCCATGCAGTGATAAATATTATAGAAATTAGATATTCCGGAAAGTGGCAACACTAACCCATCACAGATGTTCATGGTCCTTGGTCGGGGAGTGTGGCGTAGTCGTTACCAATCCACGATTGATTCATTTTAATTTGTGTCAGATGATCTGCATTTGCTGTGGAGAGGCGGATACGCCGATCTGTAACGATGCCTCTGGCAGCACTGAAACAGCGTTCGGACATAACGCTGGCTGCAGGACAAGCCAGCACCTCTATTGTGTACATTGCAAGTTCGTGTTAGGTGTTTAGCTTAGAGACCTAATAATTGAAGGGTGCAGATGGATTGTTCAACACGGCTACGCCATCTGACATGTAGTCCTTGACCATCTTCTGCAGGCGATCGGTGTTGGAGGTGGAACTGCGCGATTGCTGTTCTGTGGGCTGCTGCATGGATGTCAGAAAATGTTGCCACTCCAAGGACACTGCTGATACCATTCCCTTGTGGGCACTAGCTGCAGCTTGTGTTCTTTGTTCCCTTTCTCGTCCTGGGTTTGTGGAAGTCAGTCTGTCGGCGTTGAACTGGCTAGAGGAGGAGGAGGAGGATGTCAATCTCCTCTCTAATGTCTCCACAAGGGCCTGCTGGTATTCTTCCATTTTGACCCATCTGACACTTTCTCCAATCAGTTTTGGAACATTGTCTTTGTACCGTGGATCCAGAAGGGTATAAACCCAGTAATCCACGTCGTCCAGAAATCGAAGAATGCGCGGGTCGCGTTCAATGCAGTCTAGCATGAATTGAGCCATGTCTGTCGAGTCCTAACAGAATCCTCATCATGTTCTTCTGAGCTTGATTGTTGTGATGCACCATCATCACCAGCATCACGCCGTCGTCCACCTTCTTCCTCGTCTTCTTCTGCTGTCCATTCCCGCTTAATTGTTGAAGTCCAACGTGCACCGCTCTGTCCCTCGGCAGTGGGGGCATCCAAGTCCTGCTCCAACTCCAGCTGTTCCTCGTCCTCTTCTTCATCATAGCTAGGACCAGCGTTTCCTGAGGCAGATTGCCTGATGTTGGTATCATCACGCTGATCGTTGTCCTCTTGAGATTCCCCCACTTGCATGCTGACTGCGGCTTCCTTGATCTGCAACATTGATTTCTTCAGTAAACAGAGCAGTGGCATTGTAATGCTGACTGAAGAGTTGTCACCGCTCACAAGCAACGTGGATTGTTCAAAATTTTGGAAGACTTGGCAGACGTCCAACATGGTGGCCCAATCAGATCCACAGAAGCTTGGTAGCTGTCCGGATGCACCATCATGTACTGGACCACTGCACTCTTCTGCTCGCAAAAGCGTGCTAGCATGTGCAGCGTAGAATTCCAGCGCGTGGGTACATCACACACCAAGCGATGGTTCGATACATTGAACCGCTCCTGCATCTTGGTTAGTCCCTACAAAGCGGTACTGGACTTTCGGAAAGGTTTGGCCACTCGTCGCACCTTCAGCAGAAGATCTGCCATGCCTGGGTATGTCCTCAGGAACCGCTGAACTAATAGGTTCATAACGTGTGCCAGGCAAGGGATGTGTCTCAGCTTAGCCAACTTTAAAGCGCGAATGAGATTGCTCCCATTGTCACACACAGCGGTGCCAGCCACAAATCGGTCTGTTCCTTGATTCCCTTCCAAATTTCTTTACCTGTGTGCTGCTTATCTCCAAGGCAGATCAGCTTCAGTAAGGCTTGCTGACGCATGGCAACAGCTGTGCTGCACTGCTACCACGATCCTATTGCTGGGTTACCGTTGCCGGATGAGTTACAGCTTTGAGAGGCGTTGGAGGAGAAGGAGTCAGAGAGGTAGGTGCTGTTATCATCTCTGAGGGACGCCGAACTAGCAGTTTGCGGCGTCCGCAACACCCGCGCCGTAGTCGGTGAGGAGTCGCTGCCAGGCTCCACAAGGTTCACGCAGTGCGCCGTAAGGGAGATGTATCGACCCTGGCCAAACGCACTCATCCAGGTGTCAGTGGTGAGGTGAACCTTGCAGGCAATGACATTTTTCAAGCTTCGGGTTATTTTGCTAACCACGTGCTCATGTAATGCTGGCACTGCACACAGCACAAAATAGTAGCGGATGGGAACCACGTAACGTGGGATGGCCAGCGCCATCATGCACTTGAAGCTATTTGTCTCCACCACTCGATATGGCAGCATTTCACAGGCCAGAAACTTGGCTATGCTGGCTGTTAGTGCCACGGCCCGGGGGTCATTTGCTGGCAATTTTCTCTTGTGCTCAAACATCTCCAGGACAGACAACTGAACTGTAGGATCGCACACTGAAGGGCAGTTGGTTGTTGTCGTCGTCGTTGAAGACTGAGAAACGTCAAGAGCACTATTGCGGAAACTGACATTGTCATCTACTACGGATGTTTGTGCACCACGTAATGGCTGGGCTGCTGCTGAGGAGGGTCTGGTGACCACAACGGTGGCAGTGTTGCTGTGCTATGTTTGGCTACCATGTGGCGGCGCATGCTGGTGGTGGAGAGGTTGTTGATATTTTTCCCCCTGCTCAGTCGGGTCCTGTACACCTTGCAAATCACCATGGTAACATCGTCCCTGCAGTCTTCGAAGAAAGCCCAGACTTTGGAGCTCCTGCTTTGCTGGTGAGTTTGGTTTGTGCCTTTTTCCCTTGTAACTGGCAAAGGACCTCGTTCGTGACCAGGATGTGCTGGTGCTGCTTAACCCGCTGCTGGACGCTTGAGAGGTCATCCAATTAATTATCCGGTCCTGCTCTTGTGGATTAGTGAGGGTTGTTTCCTTGGACAACATGGGGGCAGGGCCGGCCCACTCATGAGGCGGGGTGAAACTTTTGCCTCAGGCGCCAAAATTCCAGGGGCGGCACCCGCCCGTCCGTGGGTGCGGGGAGCCGGCCGCCGAGCTGGAGGGGTAGCTGGCAGGACGGGGGTATTGGGCCTAGCGGCGGGGAGGGGGGTCGGACCCCCCCCTCCCTCGCCTGGGTCCCCCGTGCTTCGCTCCCCTCCAGCCTTAAATACAAGCAGCCGCTATGTGTAAGAGGCACGGGCGGGTAGGACTCACCTCTTCCTCGTTCCAAGCGTGCGCTCCACTGACGTCACTTCCTGCAGCGTTGCAGGAAGTGACGTCAGTGGAACGCACGCTTGGAACGAGGAAGAGGTGAGTCCTACCCGCCCGTGCCTCTTACACATAGCGGCTGCTTGTATTTAAGGCTGGAGGGGAGCGGAGCACGGGGGACCCAGGCGAGGGAGGGGGGGTACGACCCCCTCCCCGCCGCTAGGCCCAATACCCCCGTCCTGCCAGCTACCCCTCCAGCTCGGCGGCCCCCCAGAGCACGCCCCCCACCAGGGGGGGGGGTGTAGGCGGAAATTTTTTTTTTGCCTCAGGCGGCAAATAGTCTAGGGCCGGCCCTGCATGGGGGTATTGAGTGGGTTTTCTTAGGTGCTCCACTGCGGCCTCTACGTGAACCGTCAGGGGAAACACCTCTTCCCTTGCCCCTCCCTCTTTCACTGGATTTCTTCATTTTGCTTGTACTGATCCCAGCAGTACACGCTGACTGGCAGTACAGTGGCAATAGACAATGCTATATACTGGTGGCGGAAGTACTACTGATCCCAGCAGGACACGCTGACTGGCAGTACAGTGGCAATAGAAAATGTCATCATCACTTATGAGGAGGAAAAGCCGATTGATTTCAGGCTTAAGATTAAGATATACGAGTGGGGTAAGTGGAAGACCTTAGCGAGATCACCCAAATCACCAAGACCGATTCTCCGTAGAACACAGAGACAACAAGGGAGAAGGGTGAGTTTTAGTTCCCCAGAAGCCTCCGATCTGTCTGATAATTCAGTCCTTGGAACACATGACCGTTACTTGCAGGCCCCTACAGCCTCAGGTTTTTCAAAAAACGTACATGGTCCAACCAACGAACACAGGGGACAGAGGAAAAGCCGCAGGAAGGGCAAGAAAGGAAGAGAAGGAAGTCCAGACGGGCAGGGAAGAAACATAGAGCCAGGAGGCCTAGCACAGGGAGGGAGGGGACACAGAGTGTGGTGAATCTCTCTCGGTATGTACTTTCGGATGTGGAGAAGCGGGTCCTTGAGAAAGGCCTTTGTTTTGCACCAACCAAACATATGAATGTTTTTGAGACTATACTTGATGTAAATAGATTTAGTAGAGCTGTTCTACTTCGAAAGCATTTCCTTGGTAGTGAGGCAGTCGAGGGCCGGGTTGATAGAGCTATGGACGGTGCTGCTGATATTAGAGATTTTAAGGAGTTAAGTGCAAGGTGAGCCTTAGATTCTTTGGCCACAGAAAGCACTGGCTTAGTCTCCCTAGATGATGTCAAGCCGATCTTTGCTCGTAACACGTCTTTTTATCCCATGGCTAGCCGAACACACCATGTGGAAACTTTTCAAGAGTTGGTGGAGAGAGATTTGGTGGAATTGGAAGGGGCTTTGAGTAAAAACAGACCGAATCTGTCATACCAGGAGCGACAGGCCCTCTCTAATCTTCAGAGTAATTCTAGCATAGTTATCCGCAATGCGGATAAGGGGGGTGCTGTCGTCATCCTGGATAGTGACAGTTACAGGTCTGAGGCCCTCAGACAACTGAATGACTCTGCGGTATATCGGAAATTGGGGGCAGACCCTATGAGAGTTTTCCAGAGAGAATTGTTTGATCTGTTGTCTTTTAGACAAAGTTTAGGTCTATTAGATCAGAGAATGATGGACTATTTGGGTGTCTCCGATCCGATCACCCCAATCTTCCACCACCTTCCTAAGATCCACAAACCGGCGCTCCCCCGGAGGGCAGGCCCATTGTGGCTGGTATTGGCTCTCTGGGGGAGCGCCTGAGTGAGTGGGTAGATTCAATGTTACAGCCACTGGTTAGGCGTCTCCCAGGCTATTAGAGACACCAAACATTTACTCTCTAGTTTGAAGAGTTTTATGTGGAAAAAACATTATGTATGGATTACCATTGATGTGAAGGCCCTTTATTCATGTATCCCCCACAATTTGGCTATTGAAGCTATCAGGTATCATCTTGAGAGATATTCCTCTTACTCTGAGGATCTCCGAACCTTTATATACTTGGCTGTCGAGTACCTCCTGACCCGCAATTACTTCATGTTTGATGGTGGCTTCTACCTCCAGAGATGTGGCGCCTCCATGGGGGCCAAGTTTTCTCCATCTCTGGCCAACCTCTATATGGGGTGGTGGGAGGAATGCCACATCTTTGGGGGTGGGGGTCGCCTCCTGGGGAGTGTTGCGTGGTACGGGAGGTACATTGACGACCTATTGTTGGTTTGGCAGGGAGCCCCTGAGGATATCCCCGCCTTTGTGGATGACCTGAACAATAATTCCTTAAATTTGCAGTTCACCCTCAACTGGGGGGTGAGTTCAATAGACTACTTAGATGTCACTCTAGTGGGGGATCCTGTCCAGGGGAGAGTACATACTAGGACATTTTGAAAACCCTGTAGTGGCAATACCACTCTCCGGGCCACGAGTTGCCATCCGAGGCATACCATTTGTGCGGTCCCTGTGGGTGAATTTATCAGGGCGCGACGTAATTGCTCGGAGGAATCGTGGCTCGGGGAAGAATTTAAGAGGGTGGAGAATAGACTCTTGGACAGAAGCTATCCTGGGTGGATTATTAACAAGGGAAAAATTAGGGCCAATCAAAAAAGTCGGGATCACCTACTGACAACAATTGGAGGAAGGAACACTACAGATTCAAGGCCCACCTTTGTCACAACTTACAGTGTGGAATTCAACAGGATAGTTTCCATCTTGAAAAAGTATCTCCCTGTGATAAAGGGGGATGAGGATCTGCGTATTATTCTACAACAGGGAGTACGTTTTGCCAGTAGGCGTGCCCCCACTTTAGCCCAATCCCTTTCGCCCAGCCTGTTTGAGTCTAGACCCAGACCCTCAACTTGGCTTAGTCTGTCTGGTTCTTATAAATGCGGAGTGAAAACATGTCATTACTGCAGTGTACATAAGCGAACACGGGAAGCAATATCAACCTCAAATGGACATAAGTTCCCCATTAAAGAATTCATCAATTGTGGCACACTGTATGTGATATATCTTATCACGTGTACGGAGTGTTCCCTACAATATGTGGGGTGCACTACTAGATCTTTACGTGCTAGAATTGGTGAACATATTGCGGCCCAGGCTGGCTTAGTTCCAACATTTCGAATGTAGCGAAGCATTTTCGCCAGGTCCATGGTGGCAATATGGCTTCTTTCTCCTTCCATGGCCTGGAAAGGATCCTTCCAGCTCAGAGAGGGGGGATTTGATTAAACGACTTACTAGCCGAGAGACTTTATGGATCTTCAGACTAGGAACGAGAATTCCAAAGGGTTTAAATTCCCGTTGGGATTTAGCATTGATAATGTAATGTAGAGTTGCTCCCTTGTCTTTGTTCTCTTTGCTCTTATATTGTCTGTTTTTATTTATTTTATTTTTTGAGCTTTTTCTACATATTTTTAAATAAAACTTGATGGAGTGTAGACATACTGTATAGGACACATTACCAGAGAGAGTTATTTCCCTCTGAGATGTGAATATCCCTTCCTGGATGTGGTGACTAAGGGGAGAGTCTGTATTTGCGAGACCTCCCCCACCACAGGAGGATGGTATATATGGTGTCTAGTGTCATTGATTTTTTAGCTATGAGTAAGAACTGTTCAGTTCGAAACATGTCAGCTATATGATGTGTGATTCCGTGTGGATACGTCCATAATAAAGGAACTTGATTCAAGGGATATCGTGCGGACACCCCTTTTTTGCTTCAGACAACGTTATATACTGGTGGTGGCGGAAGTACTACTGATCCCAGCAGGACACGCTGACTGGCAGTACAGTGGCAATAGACAATGTTATATACTGGTGGTGGCGGAAGTACTACTGATCCCAGCAGTACATGCTGACTGGCAGTACAGTGGCAATAGACCATGCTATATACTGGTGGCGGAAGTACTACTGATCCCAGCAGTACACGCTGACTGGCAGTACAGTGGCAATAGACAATGCTATATACTGGTGTCGGAAGTACTACTGATCCCAGCAGGACACGATGACTGGCAGTACAGTGGCAATAGACAATGTTATATACTGGTGGTGGCGGAAGTACTACTGATCCCAGCAGTACACGCACAGTGACTGGCAGTACAGTGGCAATAGACAATGCTATATACTGGTGGCGGAAGTACTACTGATCCCAGCAGTACACGCTGAGTGAATGACAGTATAGTGTCAATACACTATGAGGCTGGGGGGCCCTGGCTAGCCTGGCTGGTGAGAGTCTAACCTGCCTGCCTACCCAAAGCTAAACCCAAACCCAAGTGGCGGCGAAATCACGTGGATCGGGTATTTATTTACCCGTACCACGTGACCCGCTCGGCCAATCGCAGCGCGAGCCACATGTTCGTGTACGAACCACGTGACCCGCTCGGCCAATCACAGCACGAGCCGAGCGTTCGGGGAACTTTCGGTCACGCGCTGTCAGGCCAAACACATGCCTGAACACCATGAGGTGTCCGGTGAAGTCCGACCCGAACCCGAACATTGAAAAATCCGGGCGAACCCGAACAGTGGCGAACACTGTTCGCCCAACCAGGGCCGGGCCGAGGCATAGGCTGGAGAGGCTCCAGCCTCAGTGCGCAGTGTAGGAGGGGGCGCAGAATTCATTCAGCTGTCATTCCTAATTGTGTTTGAAGCAGAAAGAAATAAGAAAAGGGCATACATGGCAGTGACTGCAAGCCAGATAACTAGATATTAAGGTGTTGGGGAGGTTGTGGGCCCTGTGGCGCCTCTTAGTCTAATAGCAATCAGTGTGTGACGGCTGGGGTGGCAGGGATGGAGGGGCGCACTTTGGTGTCTCAGCCTTGGGTGCTGGAGGACCTTGTCCCGGCTCTGCGCCCAACACTAATGGCAGCCAGCAGGTTGGCCCCATTGTCGGACACCACCAATCCAACTCTGAGGCCTCTGGGGTTCAGCCACCTCTGCTCCTGCTCCCTCTGGGCGACCAGGACATTAGCTGCCATCAGCTTGTCCTTCCGTAAGCTGGTCATCTCCAGCAGCACTTGGCAGTGGCGGGGCTTCACGCTGCTGCGGAGGTGGGGCCATTTGGTGGGTGTGCCAGAGGAGGAAACAGGATCAAAGGAGCCTGCTGCATCTCCCCTGACCCCGCAGGGTGGCACCACCCACTGGGCAGCTGCTGTGCCCAATGCTGCTGCCTCACCCACTTCCACCAAGCTGACCCAGTGAGCTGTGAAGGACAGGTAGCGATCTGTCCTGAACAGGCGGCTCCAAGAGTCCACGGTGACATGGACCAGGCCACCCATGGCGTGATCAAACGAAAGGGCCACGTTTGCCACCACAAACTGGTGCAGTGCTGGGATCACGGTGTGGGAGAATTAGTGGCAGCTGGGGATTTGCCACTCTGGGATCCCATACTGCAGGAAACGCATGCAATGTCACTCCCCTCCTGCACAAGGGAGTATGGCAGGAGCTTGGGAGCACATGGCCCAGGCAAGCAACCCGTTCAGCATTCAGATATCCGAATCCGGCCGGATACCCCGGATACTGAGGTCGGATATCCCGGATACTGAGGTCGGATATCCGATTCGGATTGGAAAATTTTGAACTCGGATATCCGACCCGGATCGGATATCTGAGTTTCTGGATCCGAATTAGATCTAAATAGTGAAAAATGGTATCCGAGCAGCACTGTTATTATGTAGTTATATAGCGCTGACATTTTTGGCAGCACTTTACAGAGTACATAGTCATGTCACCAACTTTCCTTAGAGGCGCTCAAAATCTAATCCTAACCATAGTTTATTGTCATACCATATGAGTTAATGTATTTATATAACACTGACATCTTCCGTAGTGCTTTAAAGAATCATATCACTAAAGCCCCATCTGCACGATATGATTCTTTGTGCGATTCAATTACGATTCTATTTACAATCCGATTAAATCCGATATGTCCGATTGGGATTCGATTCAATTCGATTTGCCATTGTTTTGCATTGTTTTGGGGGAACATCATTTTAAATGAAGGGAGGATGGGAAGCTGAGCGGAGCAGGGAAATTTTAATTGGAGGGAGGGAAGCTGAGCGAAGGGGGGGGGGGGGGGGTACATTTTAATAGGAGGGAGGGAAGCGATGCAGCAGGTGCCTCCTTATGTGACTCCAGAGGGACATTCTGGGAGGAGGGAGGCTGCCTTACTAACATAAGGCGCCTGTAGGCACATGTCTACTGTGCCTTATGGGAAGTCCGGCCCTGTTTACCTGTCCAGTCCCCGCCACTGTGCCCGAATTCCTTTTCCGGATTCGTGTCCCATGTGGCTTCTAGCATTATAATACATGGGTCACATATGTGATGTCACACACGCCCTGCATGCAATGCACTAGCAACCACATGGGGGGCGAATCTGCAGCGGGAACTGGAAGAGGAGTGCAGGGACTGCAGCGGGAACTGGACAGATAAAGTATTAATGTAGGGGCACCGGGAGGGGTACATGTACATTAGGGGGACAGCGTCTGGGGGTTTCCGAGTTCATCCTTCGCATAATCTCACACTCGATATAGCATATCGATATATATTTTCACCCAAAATTGATCCCATAGTCAGTCGGGCATTGGTGGCACTGATTTTCATTTGATAATAATTATCGAATCAGATGGTCGATTGGCCGGCAAATCTACAGATGTATGGCCACCTTAACCACTTGCCGACCGCCCACTGCACAGGGCAGCGCCGGCGGGCGGAGGAATACAAATCTCTGCCGATCCATGCGTATAATAGGCTTTGTAATGTATACAAAGCCTATTATACAGGCTGCCTCCTGCCCTGGTGGTCCCAGTGTCCGAGGGACCACCAGGGCAGGCTGCAGCCACCCTAGTCTGCACCCAAGCACACTGATTTCCCCCCCCCCTGCCCCCTGATCGCCCACAGCACCCCTCAGACCCACCCCCTGCCCACTCCCCAGACCCCTGTTTGCACCCAATCACCCCCCTAATCACCCATCAATCACTCCCTGTTACTATCTGTCGACACTATTTTTTTTTTATTCCCTAAACTGCCCCCTGCTCCCTCCTGATCACCCCCCACCCCTCAGATTCTCCCCAGACCCCCTCCCCCTGTCTACTGTATGCCTCTATCCCCCCTGTAATAACCCACTGATCACCTGTCAATCACCTGTCAATCACCCGTCAATCACCCCCTGTCACTGCCACCCATCAATCAGCCCCTAACCTGCCCCTTGCGGGCAATCTGATCACCCACCCACACCAATAGATCGCCCGCAGATCCGACGTCAGATCACCTCCCAAGTGCATTGTTTACATCTGTTCTCTACCCTAAACACCCACTAATTACCCATCAATCACCCCCTGTCACTGCTACCCATCAGATTAGACCCCTATCTGCCCCTAGGGCACTCAATCACCCGCCCACACCCTCAGAACGCCCTCAGACCCCAGCCCTGATCACCTCGCCAGTGCATTGCTTGCATCTCTTCCCCCCTCTAATCACACCTTGAGACACCCATCAATCACCTCCTGTCACCCCCTAGCACACCTACCCATCAGATCAGGCCCTAATTTGCCCCGCGTGGGCTCTTGATCACTCGGCCAAACCCTCAGATCCCCCTCAGACCCACTTCCAATCACCTCCCCAGTGCATTGATTGCATCTATTTTCCCCTCTACCACCCCCTGAGACACCCATCAATCACCTCCTGTCACCCTCCTAGCACTCCTATCCATCAGATGAGGCCCAATACAACCTGTCATCTAAAAGGCCACCCTGTTTATGACCGGTTCCACAAAATTCGCCCCCTCATATACCACCTGTCATCGAAATTTGCAGATGCTTATACCCCTGACCAGTCATTTTGAGAAATTTGGTTTCCAGACTACTCACGGTTTTGGGCCCGTAAAATTCCAGGGCAGTATAGGAACCCCACAAGTGACCCCTTTTTAGAAAAGACACCCCAAGGTATTCTGTTAGGTGTATGACGAGTTCATAGAAGATTTTATTTTTTGTCAAAAGTTAGCGGAAATTGATTTTTATTGTTTTTTTCACAAAGTGTCATTTTTCACTAACTTGTGACAAAAAATAAAATCTTCTATGAACTCACCATACTCCTAACGGAATACCTTGGGATGTCTTCTTTCTAAAATGGGGTCATTTGTGGGGTTGCTATACTGCCCTGGCATTTTAGGGGCCCTAAACCGTGAGGAGTAGTCTAGAATCCAAATGCCTCAAAATGACCTGTGAATAGGATGTTAGGCCCCTTAGTGCACCTAGGTTGCAAAAATGTGTCACACATGTGAAATCGCTGTACTCAGAAGAAGTAGTATAATGTGTTTTGTGGTGTATTTTTACACATACCCATGCTAGCTAGTTTAGTTGCCCCCAGTATAGCTGCCCCCAGTATAGCTAGTATACCTGCCCCCAGTATAGCTAGTTTAGTTGCCCCCAGTATAGCTAGTTTAGTTGCCCCCAGTATAGCTAGTTTAGTTGCCCCCAGTATAGCTGCCCCCAGTATAGCTGGTATAGTTGCCCCCAGTATAGCTAGTATAGTTGCCCCCAGTATGGCTGGTATAGTTGCCCCCAGTATAGCTGGTATAGTTGCCCCCAGTATAGCTAGTATAGTTGCCCCCAGTATGGCTGGTATAGTTGCCCCCAGTATAGCTGGTATAGTTGCCCCCAGTATAGATGGTATAGTTGCCCCCAGTATAGATGGTATAGTTGCCCCCAGTATAGCTAGTTTAGTTGCCCCCAGTATAGCTAGTATAGTTGCCCCCCAGTATAGCTAGTTTAGTTCCCCCCCCCAGTATAGCTAGTTTAGTTGCCCCCAGTATAGCTGCCCCCAGTATAGCTAGTATACCTGCCCCCAGTATAGCTAGTTTAGTTGCCCCCAGTATAGCTAGTTTAGTTGCCCCCAGTATAGCTGCCCCCAGTATAGTTGCCCCCAGTATAGCTGGTATAGTTGCCCCCAGTATAGCTGGTATAGTTGCCCCCAGTATAGTTGCCCCCAGTATAGCTGCCCCCAGTATAGTTGCCCCCAGTATAGCTGGTATAGTTGCCCCCAGTATAGCTGGTATAGTTGCCCCCAGTATAGTTGCCCCCAGTATAGTTGCCCCCAGTATAGCTGGTATAGTTGCCCCCAGTATAGCTGGTATAGTTGCCCCCAGTATAGCTGCCCCCAGTATAGCTGCCCCCAGTATAGCTAGTACAGTTCCCCCCCCCCCCCCCAGTAAAGATGCCCAGGAGGGGGAGAAGCAGCGCTAGAAGAAGGGGCAGTGGGGGCAGCGGTGGGGAGGGGGGAAATATCCCCCCCCCCTCCCTCACCTGGGACCCCTCCTTCTGCCTCTCTCTCCCCCTCCAGAATAGCTGCGACAAGTGCGGGGCGGCCAGAGGCGTATAGACAATTACTCACCTAATCTCCGCGTTCCCAGCGTCATGACGTTACATGTCTCCGCCTCCAATGCCGCCCACTGTGCTTCCACTAATCAGGAAGCACAGTGGGCGGCATTGAAGACAGAGACCTGTGACGTCATGACGCTGCGCTCCACGCTTGGAACGCGGAAATCAGGTGAGTAATTGTTCATACGCCTCCGGCCGCCCCGCACTTGTCGCTGCTATTCTGGAGGGGGAGAGAGGCAGAAGGAGGGGTCCCAGGTGAGGGAGGGGGGGGGATATTTTCCCCCTCCCCACCGCTGCCCCCACTGCCCCTCCTTCTAGCCCTGCTTCTCCCTCCTGCTGTGCTGCTGTGGGGGGTCGTGGTGACACCCCCCTGGGTGTCTGACACCCGGTGCGCCCCGCCCCCCTGCGCACTATGGTAGGGACGCCACTGCTTCTAGTAATTATTCATAGTACACAACCAATTCATTATATCATATATTTTTTTTCGCTTCGGTGTCTCTTTAAGGGGTAGAAAGACTGTGGTCCTCAAGTGGTTAAAGGGGAACTGAAGTATGAGGTATACCGGAGGCTGCCATATTTATTTCCTTTTAATCAATACCAGTTGCCTGGCAGCCCTTCTGGTCTATTTCTCTGCAGTAGTATCTGAATAACCCCAGAAACAAGCATGCAGCTAGTCTTGTCAGGTCTGACTTTAAAGTCTGAAACACCTGATCTGCTGCATGCTTGTTCAGGGGCTATGGCTAATAGTGTTAGAGGCAGAGGATCAGCAGGGCTGCCAGGCAACTGATATTGCTCAAAAAGAAATAAACATGGCAGCCTCCATATACCTCTCTTCAGTTCCTCTTTAAGAAAGAAAACTTTTGTTTTTCTCACTACATACAGGGAGTTTTCTCTCTTACCAGCAGGTGTCGCACTGCAGCCTCTCCCCATCCAGCTGCTCATTGTCAGGAAGCTGAAAGTGAAACTAACACTATTTCCCAGAGAGCTGCAGATGGTGGGGAAAGGTGTCCGTTAGTTTGTAACCATGATGAGATACTTCAGTGTCCTCTCTCTGTTGCTCATAGCGCTTGTTAGAGCTGGTAAGTGCCCTGATTATTATGGGTGAATGCAGTATGCAATATGTGACTGGGTCTGACTGAGATATATTTGCTTTAGCTTATGTGTTGTGAGCTGATTGCTTGACAGCTCAAAGAGGAAAAAAAAAATGTTTTCTGTACCATGTTAGTCAAGAAAATAAGAAAGGAAAAAAAACACATTATATTCATGCTAGTTATGAAACTTCCATAATGCAGTGTTTAGAGATCTCATGATGCATTCAGTTATGCTGACCATACGTCCCGCTTTACCCGGGACGCGTACCGCCTTCGGGGGGTGCTGTCCCAGGCTGCATGAGGTCCCGGGGAAACGTCCCGCTTTTATCAGTGGGACGTCCCGGCCTCGGGACTCTGGCCACCATACTGAATGAACTAGCCGCAGTGTCTCATAGACGCTGCGCTAGTTCATTCCCCGCAGCCCTGCTTCAGCAGCCTGCATTGTCCTCCGGCAGGCACAGGCAGAGCAGGGCTACGGGAAGATGGCGTTCGGAGGCAGAGCCGTGTACTGGAGACTGGGCTCTATTCACAAAGAGCCAAATTTTCCGCAAAATTTTACCGCTATATTTCCGCCAGCGGTAAACTCCGCATTTTTTCCACATTCACTAATATTTTCCGCATGCGGGAAAAAAGATGCGTAAACAGCCATTATTCATGCGGGAATCATGTGGTAAAAAGGTCACATGAAAAAGTGTTTAAAAAAAAAAGCAAGCACAGCCCTTAAGCCTCCAGACTTCATTAAAGTCAACCTACCTACTTGTAGGTGATAAAGAAATCGGTAAATAACGACTAAATAATGCGCCTGAACAGTTTTGAGAATTGATTTGTTATTGCGGAAAATACAGACTTTTGCGGAAATTTTTCCGCATGAATCCCGCACTTTTACCACACTTTTTTCCGCATGCGGAAAAAACATGCGGGACATTTTGAGAATGTGAACTTGACGGTGTTTTGGTCGCAAACTTCCCGCATGTACTTTACCGCATGCGGGAAGTCTTTGAGAATAGAGCCCTATTTGTGTCTCCAGTACAGGGCTTCGGGCGCCATCTTCCCGTAGCCCTGCTCTGCCTATGAGCGCGGAGGAGGATCGTCCGGGGGAGCTGCGCACCAGAGGCCACCCGGGAGCGAGAGAAGACTTCTGTCAGGCGAGTAAAAGCTTTTTTTCCAGGTGAAATGTGCCCACATTGCGTTTATTTTGTGCTGACATGTTGCCCGCAATGCGTTTATTTTGTGCTGACATGTTGCCCACAATGCGTTTATTTTGTGCTGATATGTTGTCCGCAATGCATTTATTTTGTGCTGACATGTTGCCCGCAATACGTTTATTTTGTGCTGACATGTTGCCCATTGTGTTTATTTTGTGGTGTCTGGGGTAACTGTTGCTGCATTTATTATTTAATGGTCATAGTTGGCTTTGTTTGCTGCTTTGGGGTTACGGTATACTATTAAATAGCATCACACAGTTTCTGCACACCCATGATGCGAATCCTCGTTTGACCACATCATGGCATAAACACTGCTTTCTTATGCCTTGCTGTTACATCATTACGTTAGCTCCGCCCATACAATGTCATGGCCACGCCCATTTTCGGTGCGGCGCGCAGCCCCCCAATGGTAAAATAAAATTGTTGTGAACAGGGATCGCACAGCAATTATTTTTTAAAGGGAACCAGAGATGAACGATTCACACAAAATAAACATATCAGTCGATAGCTTGTAAAGAATAAATGCTGTACCTGATAATTTTGCCGCTCTGGTGTGCCTTTTTGAGTGTTTTTTATCCATTATTGCTCCAGGAAAAATCAAATATGGCCGCTGGCTCATATCTCTTCTCCTTACGGGTTATGAGTTGTTCTGGATGTGCTGTCTATGCCATATGAGACTATGCTGCTATCTAGGCTAAATGCAGCCTTTCATCTATGTGCTTTCATTTTAGTATGATGTACAGCTGCCTGTAGGAAGTGTCTCTCATAGGAATGAAACTGCTGTTATTATCAGTATCTAGTGCACACAGAGCACAAAGGGATCATATTACAGCCACAGAGCTTCTCTCTCAGGAGCAGCAGCCTCTCCCATATCATCACAGCTCTCAGTATGCAAAGCAGGAAATCTAAGCCAGGAGAGGGGAAGGCTTGGGCTTGAAAAGACTACACAGAAGAGTGACTCAGCTATAATGATTCCAGGTCAAACCTCGACTGAATAGTCGGTGGATTCTTATCACAGTTGCTAATAGACTAATTAAGCAGATAACAATGAAACTAAAAGCAGGGTAGGTGTTTACTGTCATGTTCCCACTGATAAATGTAATAAAATACATGAGGGTGCTTCATCTCTGGTTCTCTTTAAGTGTACCTGAGAAGATAAAAATAAAAATTATACATACCTGGGGCTTCCTCTAGTCCCATTCAAGCTAACTGGTCCCGCCATCCTCCTCCGCCACCTGGATGTTCCGCGAGGCGGCCCAGCTATTCCACCATGCACAAAACACTTACGAATCTGGAAGAGGAGTGCGGACAATGCAGCGGACATCAGCCAAATAAAGTATTACTGGCTCCCTTCTCCTCTGGTGGTTTCTTTAGCGCCGATCGACCATCCAAGACGACAAGCAGCCATGTAAGTAAAGGCACGCACACATTTGCACCACATTTGCGCACATTTGACCACATGATCACCCCCTTGTCATTGTTTACACATGATTTCCCCTCCTAATCACCCACTGGTCACCCCCTGTCACTGTCACCCACTGATCAGGCCCTATTCAGCTCCCTGCAGGCTCCAGATCACCCCCCTGCCCTCAGATCCCCCTCAGATTGCCCTTTGATCACCCCCCCCCACCATTGTTTACATCTAAACACCCCTCTGTAAGGCCTGTAAACAGCCTTTTATAACCACTTGATCGCCTCCTGTCAGCTCCTTGTCACTGTCACCCAACAATCAGGCCCTAATCATCCCCGTGCAGGCTCCTGATCCCCCCCCACCGCCCTCAGATCCCCCTTAGATTGCCCTCTGATCACCCCCTGCCATTGTTTACCGCTGATCTTCCCTCTGTTTGGCTTGTAAACAGCCTTTATAACCCCCTAATCGCCTCCTGTCAGCCCCCGGGCCTAATCAGCCCCCTGCAAGCTCCTGATAATACAATACAATACAATACAATAACATTTCTATAGCGCTTTTCTCCCATAGGACTCAAAGCGCTTAGGCTCTCTCAGATTCAGTAATTAGTAGGATGAAGTATTCACACAACAAAAGTTATATTTCTGCAAATGCCAGACTGAACAGGTGGGTTTTCAGTCTGGATTTAAACACATCCAGGGATGGGGCTTTCCTGATCTGTTGAGGTAAGGAGTTCCAAAACGTAGGGGCAGCATGACAGAAGGCTCTGGGACCAAAAGTTTCCAAGTGGACTCTGGGTATGATTATTAGAACCTGTGGATCTGAGAATGCGGGGATTGCTACGCAGCTGTAACATATCTTTCATGTATCCAGGGCCTAGATTATTCAGGGATTTAAATGTCAGTAGGCCGATCTTGAATAGGACCCTCCATTCTATAGGTAGCCAGTGAAGGGAATGCAGGACTGGCGTTATGTGGCAGTGACGGGGTTGGTTGGTTAGCAGTCTGGCAGCAGTATTCTGTATCAGCTGTAGGCGGTACAAGACCTTTTTTGGAAGGCCAGTGTAGAGAGCATTGCAGTAGTCCAGTCGGGATGTGATGAAGGCGTGGACTAAGGTTGGCAGATCTTCTGGGGGTATGAGGTGCTTGATTTTTGCAATGTTCTTCAGGTGAAAATAGGATGATTTCACCACAGCAGAGATTTGAGTTCTGAAGTTTAAATTCCCATCAATTAGAACTCCCAGGCTACGCACATGATCAGAGCTGCGTAGATCCGTGCCTCCTATTCCCAGTGGTGAAGACTGCAAGTTAAGTTGTTTTGTTATCATGCTCTGCCCTCCAATCAGAAGGACTTCAGTTTTGTCTGCATTTAGTTTCAGCCAGTTGTCATTCATCCATTGTTGTAGTTCACGTAAGCAGGCGTTTATAGTTAGAGTTGGGTCTGTCACACCAGGCTTGAAGGAAAGATATAGTTGGGTGTCGTCTGCATAGCAGTGGTATGTCAGGCCATGTTTTTGGATTCGTTTTCCCAACGGTAGCATGTAAATCGTGAAAAGCAGGGGAGAGAGGATTGAGCCCTGGGGCACCCCATACTTAAGTGTTACAGGGGTGGACAGGAAGGGCCCCATAGACACTTTGTGGGTTCTGCCACTCAAGAAGGATTGGAACCACTGAAGTACTATGCCATCAATGCCGCAGTATTCCTGTAGCCTGTTTATCAAGATGTCATGGTCAACTGTGTCAAAGGCTGCAGAAAGGTCTAGCAGTATGAGGATCGAGCACTCTCCTCTGTCTCTTGCCATGAGCAGGTGGTTGCATATTTGGATGAGGGCAGTTTAAGTGCTGTGGTGTTTCCTGAAGTCAGACTGGAATGGGTCATAACTGTTATTTTGTAGGATTCTGGCTTCTAGCTGGAGGTATACAGCTTTTTCAATTAGCTTGCCCAGAAAGGGGAGGTTAGAGACAGGTCTGTAGCTGGTCATTGCATCTGGGTCCAGGGAGGGTTTTTTGAGGAGGCTTGATGATTGCTTCCTTCAGTAAAGCAGGAAATATCCCTGATTGTAAGGAACAGTTAACAATTTTGAGGAATACCGGTACGAACAGGTCGGGGCAGTTTAACATGAACTGTGTTGGGCCAGGATCCAGGTCACAGGTAGTTAGGCGGACGTGAAGGACTGATCATCCCCCCCTGCCCTCAGATCCCCCTCTGATCACCCCCTCTGCTATTGTTTACATCTGATCACCCCTCTGTAAGGCCTGTAAATAGACTTTTATCACCCCCTGATCGCTTCCTGTCAGCCCCTTGTCACTGTCACCCATTGATCGGGCCCTAATAAGCCCCCTGCAAGCTCCTGATCACCCCTGATCCCGCCTCCCAGATCACCTCCCCAATCACCCCCCTCTCACTATCCTAGTGATCTAAAAACAGTGATCAGTGAAAACTCAGTGTTTTAGTATTATTATTATTATTTAGTATTTATATAGCGCCGACATATTACGCAGCGCTGTACAGTATATACCGTGTGTGTGTGTATATATATATATATATATATATATATCTATATCTTGTCATTAACTGTCCCTCAAAGGAGCTCACAATCTAATCCCTACCATTGCCATATGTCTATATTATGTAGTGTAAGTACTGTAGTCTAGGGCCAATTTTAGAGGGAGCCAATTAACTTATCTGTATGTTTTTTGGAATGTGGGAGGAAACCGGAGTGCCCGGAGGAAACCCACACAGACACGGAGAGAACATACAAACTCTTTGCAGATAGTGACCTGGCTGGGATTCGAACCAGGGACCCAGCGCTGCAAGGCGAGAGAGCTAACCACTACGTCACCGTGCTGCCCAGTATCACTAGTATTAACAGTTAGGCCAGTTAGTTAGCTAGGCTCCTTTGTTAGGTAGTTAGCATTAGTTAGCGCCCATACCACCGCACCACAGTCACTAATTAGTCACTGATTATTTTCATCACTGTCACTAATCAGCATTGGGATTATATAGTATCTGTAAGTGATCAGTACTGATCGCAGTCAGATCTATACAGCAGGGGCGTAATTAGAAATCACTGGGCCCCCCTGTGAAACTTTGCATGGGGCCCCCTCCCCCCCTTTTTCTTTCTTCGTGCCCAGACTCCTCAAGCTCAATCACTACAATACACAGTACTTGGGGAGGGGTGGAAAGGCTGGAAGTAGAGCAAAGCTGTACACAAGACCTTGCTGAACACTGAATAGGGATTGTCTACAAATCTTTGCCTGCAAAACTTTTTATGATTCCTTATCGATGGCTGAGCAAATGCAATCATTAGAACAATTGTGCAGAGAGCATAAAGTTTTTTTTTCTCTCCATGCCTTTAGTTGTCAGTCTCTCAGGACAAGGAAAAGAAACTTCTCCCCTATGGGGCCCCCTGCAGCTTCTGGCCCCCCTGCGGCTGCATCACTTCCAGGGTCTATTGTTACGCCCCTGCTATACAGTATCAGATTTGCAGATATGTAAACCCCAAACAGAACATCTGCATAGACGAGTCCCTAGTAAATTTTGCCGGGCACCTTGGCATCAAACAGTACAACCCAAGCAAGCGCGCCTGGTATGGGGTCAAGATGTATAAGCTCTGTGAACGAGCCACAGGCTATACTCATCGTTTTAGAGTCTCTAAGGGAAAAGACTCAAAATTGGAGTCGGTCGGATGCTCTGACTACCTGGTGAGCAGTGGCAAGATTGTCTGGGACTTGGTGTCACCCTTATTCCAGAAGGGGTACCATTTATACACGGACAACTACAACAACAACAAAAAATCTTCTATGAACTCACCATGCCCCTCATGGAATACCTTGGGATTCCTTCTTTTTAAAATGAAGTCACTTGTGGGGTATTTTTACTGCCCTGGCATTTTAGGGGCCCTAAACCGTGAAAAGTAGTCTGCCTTAAAAATGCCCTGTGAAATCCCAAAGGTACTCATTTGACTTTGGGCCTCTTTGAGCATCTAGGCCGCAAAAAATATATGTGGTATCACCGTACATATGTGGTATCACCGTACTCAGGAGAAGTAGCGCGAGGTGTTTTGGGGTGTGCTTTTACACATACCCATTCCTGCTGGGAGAAATATCTCTGTAAATGGACAGTTCTGAGTAGAAAAATTGAAAAAATTGTCATTTACAGAGATATTTCTCACACACAGGATGGGTATGTATGCAAAGACACCCCAAAACACATTATACTACTTCTCCTGAGTATGGCGATACCACATGTGTGACACTTTTTTGCAGCCTAGCTCCGCAAAGGGGCCCAAAGTCCAATGAGTACCTTTAGGCTTTACAGGGGTGCTCACAATTTACCCCCCCCCCCCCCCCCCAAAAAAAAATGCCAGGACAGTAAACACACCCCACAAATGACCCCATTTTAGAAAGTAGACCCCTCAAGGTATACACTGAACTGAGGGGCATAGTAAGTCCATGGCAGGTTTTTTTTTTTTTTTGTCACACAGGTTAGCAGAAATGGAAATTATTTTTGGTTGTTTTTTTCTTTAGTCATAAAGTGTCATTTTTCACTAACTTGTGGCAACATTTTAATTATTTTAATTACAAGTAGATTACCAGTACCCCTCCCCACTGTATACGACTTTGTGTGACCATATGATGCAAGCCTTTATGACTTTTCTCAGTGCAGCACGGGCGCACATACGGCCGTTCCACCGCACCAAGGCCCCTGAAGTTCCGTTGCTTCAGGGGCCCATTAAGTATTGCTGTTTTTTTTTCCTTGGAGGCCCCGATTCCTATCCCCCCCCCTCACCTCGGGGCCCCCCCTCATGCGGCGGGAGAGCTGCAAATATAGGAAGGCTCCGGCGGTTCCAGCAGGCGCTAGAGGTTCAGCCGCCTGGTCTACACTGTCTACTCTGTATGCTGCTCGCACTAAACCAGGAAGTAGCGAGCAGCATATAGAGGAGAGGAGACAGTGTAGACCTGGCGGCTGAACCTCTAGCACCTGCTGGACCCGCCAGAGCCTTACTATATCTGCCGACCCACGCATACCGGGAGGGGGGCCCCCCAAGGTGAGGGAGGGAGGATAGGAGTTGGGTCCCCCACACGGCTAGCTACCTACCTACCCACCAGGCTACCTACCTACCCACCCGGCTACCTACCCACCCACCAGGCTACCTACTTACCCACCCACCCACCAGGCTACCTACCCACCCACCAGGCTACCTACCTACCCACCTTGCTCCCTACCCACCCAACCACCCACCAGGCTACCTACCCACCCACCCAGCTACTCACCAGACTACCTACCTACCCACCCACCAGGCTACCTACCCACCA
The DNA here is from genome assembly GCF_040937935.1 of Hyperolius riggenbachi. Lineage (NCBI taxonomy): Eukaryota > Metazoa > Chordata > Amphibia > Anura > Hyperoliidae > Hyperolius > Hyperolius riggenbachi. Next base: position 206,186,201 of record NC_090656.1, read on the forward strand.
GGCTACCTACCTACCCACCCACCAGGCTACCTACCCACCCACCCACCTGGCTACCTACCTACCCACTCACCCGGCTACCTACCTACCCACCCAGCTACCTACCCACCCACCAGGCTACCTACCCACCCACCAGGCTACCTACCAGGCTACCTACCCACCCACCCGGCTACCTACCCACCCACCAGGCTACCTACCTACCTACTCACCAGGCTACCTACCTAAACCAGGCTACCTACCTACCCACCCACCAGGCTACCTACCTACCTACCCACCAGGCTACCTACCTAAACCAGGCTACCTACCCACCCACCCACCAGGCTACCTACCTAATGCTACCTACCTACCCACCCACCCGGCTACCTACCTACCCACCCTCCAGGCTACCTACTCACCAGGCTACCCACCAGGCTCCCTACCCACCCGGCTACCCACCCACCAGGCTACCTACCCACCCACCCACCAGGCTACCTACCTACCTACCAACCCGGCTACCTAGCCACCCACCCACCAGGCTACCTACCTACCAGGCTACCTACCTACCCACCCACCAGGCTACCTACCCACCCACCCATGGGAGCTGCGTGCCAGACGGAGGCTGGGACAGGAGGTCTGGTGCTGCAGGTGAGTAAATGTTTTTTTTTTTTTTTTTATTTAAATTAGCAGGTGTATGTTCTGGGCAGGTCTGCCACATGATTGCATGTATTTTCTGGGCAAATCTGACGACATGATTGCACTTATTTTCTGGGCAAATCTGACGACATGATTGCACTTATTTTCTGGGCAAATCTGCCGACATGATTGCACGTATTTTCTGGGCAAATCTGCTGACATGATTGCACGTATTTTCTGGGCAAATCTGCCGACATGATTGCATGTATTTTCTGGGCAAATCTGCCGACATGATTGCATGTATTTTCTGGGCAAATCTGCCACCATGATTGCATGTATTTTCTGGGCAAATCTGCCAACATGATTGCACGTATTTTCTGGGCAAATCTGCTACATGATTGCTCATATTTTCTGGGCAAATGTGCCGACATGATTGCACATATTTTCTGGGCAAATGTGCCGACATGATTGCACATATTTTCTGGGCAAATATGCCGACATGATTGCACGCATTTTCTAGTCAAATCTGCCGACATGATTGAACGCGTTTTCTGGTCAAATCTGCCATATAATTGACCGTGTTTTTTGGTAAAATCTGCCGACATGATTGAACGTATTTTCTGGGCAAATCTGCTCACATTATGTGTATTTTCTTGAAAAAACCTGCACACATTATGTGTATTTTCTTGAGAAAGGGTCACCAAAACTTGGGCCCACTGTCTTTACGTTGCACTTTTAAAGGGAACCTGAGATGAGAATAATATTGAGGCTGCCATATTTATCCCTTTTTAAGCAATACCAGTTGCCTGGCTGCCATGCTGGGCCTCAGCCTCTTATTCTTTCAACAATAGACCCTGAACAAGCATGCAGCAGGTCAGGGATTTCTGACAATATTGTCAAAACTGACAAGATTAGCTGCATGCTTGTTTCTGGTGTAATTAAGTTCATTACTGCATCCAAATAGATGAGCTGGGCTGCCAGGCAACTAGTATTGTTTAAAAGGAAATAAATATGGCAGCCTCCATATCACTCTTCACTTTAAATTACAGTTAGCTCCGCCCTCATCCGGTCATTGCCACGCCGTAGGCTGTAGCCACACCGATTTTTTTTTTTTTTTTTTGCTGCGCGCCGCGGGTCATGGGGGCCCGCAATTGGAATTTTGCACAGGGGCCCGCTGCTGGCTGTGTCCGCCACTGCAGTGCAGTTTAGCACACTGCTGTGAGTGAATCAACACAGAGAAAATAATTTGATGTTCCTTTATGTTGGAGTACATGGACCATTGATTTCAGTTCAGTTCATTTTAAAATAAGTTTAAATGCATTGTGAAGTAATTTGCTCAATAATTCACACATACGCTAAACTTTTTCTTTAGAATGAGATCAAAGCCAGCAAGTGAAACTTTAAAGAACCACTATCACAAAAAAGGTAAGCCGTTAAAAGCTGACAGAACCGACAGGTTTTGGGCCAGTCCATCTCTTCTTTGTTTTCAGACGCACTTCCTGAATGGCAGTTTAACTGCCAAACCAGTAAAGATATGAAACAAATTTACAGGGGTTACACAGCCTCAGAGAGTATACCAAGTCACCTTTAGGCTGCTTTCACAGTGAGACGTTACAGACGCACGTTAGAGCAGCCTGTAACGCAGCCCACCGCACAGCAATGAAAAATCAATGGGCTGTTCACAGTGCCCACGTTGCGTTACATTGTAACGCAGCACGTTCAAAGAAAGTGCTGCATGCTGTACGTTATAGCTGCTTTAGCCGCGTTAGGCTGTTTGCACATGCTCAGTGATGTGTTGTTTTTTTTTACTTTGAGGCAGGAGAGGAGGCGGGGAGAGTCCGCTATTGCGGCCAGCCACATGGCTAATAAATATGCACTGCACTGCAGTGTTTACTTCCTGGAGCGGCCACTTATTGGCTGGCGGGACCATGTGATGCGGAGTGTTCCGCTCACGTGGTCTTCACTGGCGCATGCGTCAAAAAGTACGCATCACGGACGCATCAAGAGCCGCTTAACGCGGCTCTATGTAGCGTCCTCCAATACCATCACCATGCGTTGCGTTAGGGGCACGTTATGCGACCTTAACGTCGCATATAACTCAACGTCTTGGTGTGAAAGTAGCTTTATTGTATCAAATCTTTAAAACACCAACCCTCACAAATATTCTCCACAGATCAATTCTATCCCAAACCCCCCTTAAAAACAGATGCGGGTTTGCATATGGAACGCAGGCTGCGTTTCAAACATATATGCTTAACTTAAGAAGTATTAAGGCAATCTACATCTGGCCAGATAGATAGCGTTGCCACACTTCACATTTGCCCGCGCAGGCATTGACCATTCACACATGTGCCAAAGTTATTGTATATGGGGGGCCCTCTGAGCAATTGCTTGATTAACCACTTAAGGACCACAGTCTTTTCGCCCCTTAAGGACCAGAGCCTTTTTCTCCATTCAGACCACTGCAGCTTTCACGGTTTATTGCTCGGTCATACAACCTACCACCTAAAGGAATTTTACCTCCTTTTCTTGTCACTAATACAGCTTTCTTTTGCTGCTATTTGATTGCTGCTGCGAGTTTTAGTTTTTATTATATTCATCAAAAAAGACATGAATTTTGGCAAAAAAATGACTTTTTTAACTTGCTGTGCTGACATTTTTCAAATAAAGTAAAATTTCCTATACATTTGAGCGCGAAAGTTATTCTGCTACATGTCTTTGATAAAAAAAAAAACATTCAGTGTATATTTATTGGATTGGGTAAAAGTTATAGCGTTTACAAACTATGGTGCCAAAAGTGAATTTTCCCATTTTCAAGCATCTCTGACTTTTCTGCGCACCTGTCAGGTTTCATGAGGGGCTAAAATTCCAGGATAGTACAAATACCCCCCAAATGACCCCATTTTGGAAAGAAGACATCCCAAAGTATTCACTGAGAGGCATGGTGAGTTCATAGAAGATTTTATTTTTTGTCACAAGTTAGCGGAAAATGACACTTTGTGACAACAACAACAAAAAAAAAAGTTTCCATTTCTTCTAACTTGCGACAAAAAAAAATTAAATCTGCCACAGACTCACTATGCTCCTCTCTGAATACCTTGAAGTGTCTACTTTCCAAAATGGGGTCATTTGTGGGGTGTGTTCACTGTCCTGGCATTTTGGGGGGTGCCTAATTGTAAGCACCCCTGTAAAGCCTAAAGATGCTCATTGGACTTTGGGCCACTTAGCGCAGTTAGGCTGCAAAAAAGTGCCACACATGTGGTATTGCCGTACTCAGGAGAAGTAGTATAATGTGTTTTGGGGTGTATTTTTACACATACCCATGCTGGGTGGGAGAAATATCTCCGTAAATGACAATTGTTTTATTTTTTTTTACACACAATTGTCTATTTATAGAGATATTTCTCCCACTCAGCATGGGTATGTGGAAAAATACACCCCAAAACACATTATACTACTTCTCCTGAGTACGGCGATACCACATGTGTGGCAATTTTTTGCACCCTAACTGCGCTAAGGGGCCCAAAGTTCAATGAGTACCTTTAGGATTTTACAGGTCATTTTGAGAAATTTCGTTTCAAGACTACTCCTCACGGTTTAGGGCTCCTAAAATGCCAGGACAGTATAGGAACCCCACAAATTACCCCATTTTAGAAAGAAGACACCCCAAGGTATTCCATTAGGAGGATGGTGAGTTCATAGAAGATTTTTTTTTTTTTTTGTCACAAGTTAGCGGAAATTGATTTTAATTGTTTTTTTTCACAAAGTGTCATTTTCCGCTAACTTGTGACAAAAAATAAAATCTTCTATGAACTCACCATACTCCTAACGGAATACCTTGGGGTGTCTTCTTTCTAAAATGGGGTCATTTGTGGGGTTCCTACACTGCCCTGGCATTTTAGGGGCCCTAAACCGTGAGGAGTAGTCTTGAAACCAAATGTCGCAAAATGACCTGTGAAATCTTAAAGGTACCCATTGGATTTTGGGCCCCTTAGCGCACTTAGGGTGCAAAAAAGTGCCACACGTGGTACCGCCGTACTCAGGAGAAGTAGTATAATGTGTTTTGGGGTGTATTTTTACACATACCCATGCTGGGTGGGAGAAATATCTCTGTAAATGACAATTGTTTGATTTTTTTTTTACACACAATTGTCCATTTACAGAGAGATTTCTCCCACCCAGCATGGGTATGTGTAAAATAAAATACACCACAAAACACATTATACTACGTCTCCTGAGTATGGCGATACCACATGTGTGACACTTTTTTGCAGCCTAGGTGCGCTAAGGGGCCCAACGTCCTATTCACAGGTCATTTTGAGGCATTTGTTTTCTAGACTACTCCTCACGGTTTAGGGCCCCTAAAATGCCAGGGCAGTATAGGAACCCCACAAGTGACTCCATTATAGAAAGAAGACACCCCAAGGTATTCCGTTAGGGGTATGGTGAGTTCATAGAAGATTTTATTTTTTGTCACAAGTTAGTGAAAAATGACACTTTGTGAAAAAAACAATAAAAATCCAATTTCCGCTAACTTTTGACAAAAAATAAAATCTTCTATGAACTCATCATACACCTAACAGAATACCTTGGGGTGTCTTCATTCTAAAATGGGGTCACTTGTGGGGTTCCTATACTGCCCTCTCATTTTATGGGCCCAAAACTGTGAGTAGTCTGGAAACCAAATTTCTCAAAATGACTGTTCAGGGGTATAAGCATCTGCAAATTTGATGACAGGTGGTCTATGAGGGGGCAAATTTTGTGGAACCGGTCATAAGCAGGGTGGCCTCTTAGATGACAGGATGTTTTGGGCCTGATCTGATGGATAGGAGTGCTAGGGGGGTGACAGGAGGTGATTGATGGGTGTCTCAGGGGGCGGTTAGAGGGAAAAATAGATGCAATCAATGCACTGGGGAGGTGATCGGAAGGGGGTCTGAGGGGGATCTGAGGGTTTGGCCGAGTGATCAGGAGCCCACACGGGGCAAATTAGGGCCTGATCTGATGGGTAGGTGTGCTAGGGGGTGACAGGAGGTGATTGATGGGTGTCTCAAGGTGTGATTAGAGGGGGGAAATAGATGCAAGCAATGCACTAGCAAGGTGATCAGGGCTGGGGTCTGAGGGCGTTCTGAGGTGTGGGCGGGTGATTGGGTGCCCGCAAGGGGCAGATTAGGGTCTAATCTGATGGGTAACAGTGACAGGTGGTGATAGGGGGTGATTGATGGGTAATTAGTGGGTGTTTAGAGGAGAGAAGAGAAGTAAACACTGCACTTGGGAGGTGATCGGATGTCGGATCTGCGGGTGATCTATTGGTGTGGGTGGGTGATCCGATTGCCCGCAAGGGGCAGGTTAGGGGCTGATTGATGGGTGGCAGTGATAGGGGGTGATTGATGGGTGGCAGTGACAGGGGGTGATTGATGGGTGATTGATAGGTGATTGACAGGTGATCAGTGGGTTATTACAGGGAATAACCGATGTAAATATTGCACTGGCGAATTAATAAGGGGGGGTCTGAGGGCAATCTGAGCGTGTGGGTGCATAATTGGGTGCCCGCAAGGGACAGATTAGGGTCTAATCTGATGGGTAACAGTGACAGGTGGTGATAGGGGGTGATTGATGGGTAATTAGTGGGTGTTTAGAGGAGAGAAGAGATGTAAACACTGCACTTGGGAGGTGATCTGATGTCGGATCTGTGGGCGATCTATTGGTGTGGGTGGGTGATCAGATTGCCCGCAAGGGGCAGGTTAGGGGCTGATTGATGGGTGGCAGTGACAGGGGGTGATTGATGGGTGGCAGTGACAGGGGGTGATTGATGGGTGATTGATAGGTGATTGACAGGTGATCAGTGGGTTATTACAGGGAATAACAGATGTAAATATTGCACTGGCGAATTGATAAGGGGGGGTCTGAGGGCAATCTGAGCGTGTGGGCGGGTGATTGGGTGCCCGCAAGGGGCAGATTAGGGTCTAATCCGATGGGTAACAGTGACAGGTGGTGATAGGGGGTGATTGATGGGTAATTAGTGGGTGTTTAGAGGAGAGAAGAGATGTAAACACTGCACTTGGGAGGTGATCTGATGTCGGATCTGCGGGCGATCTATTGGTGTGGGTGGGTGATCAGATTGCCCGCAAGGGGCAGGTTAGGGGCTGATTGATGGGTGGCAGTGACAGGGGGTGATTGATGGGTGATTGATAGGTGATTGACAGGTAATCAGTGGGTTATTACAGGGAATAACAGATGTAAATATTGCACTGGCGAATTGATAAGGGGGGGTCTGAGGGCAATCTGAGCGTGTGGGCGGGTGATTGGGTGCCCGCAAGGGGCAGATTAGGGTCTAATCCGATGGGTAACAGTGACAGGTGGTGATAGGGGGTGATTGATGGGTAATTAGTGGGTGTTTAGAGGAGAGAAGAGATGTAAACACTGCACTTGGGAGGTGATCTGATGTCGGATCTGCGGGCGATCTATTGGTGTGGGTGGGTGATCAGATTGCCCGCAAGGGGCAGGTTAGGGGCTGGTTGATGGGTAGCAGTGACAGGGGGTGATTGACGGGTGATTGACAGGTGATTGACAGGTGATCAGGGGGGATAGATGCATACAGTACACGGGGGGGGGGGGGTCTGGGGAGAATCTGAGGGGTGGGGGGGTGATCAGGAGGGAGTAGGGGGCAGATTAGGGACTAAAAAAAAAAATAGCGTTGACAGATAGTGACAGGGAGTGATTGATGGGTGATTAGGGGGGGTGACTGGGTGCAAACAGTGGTCTGGGGGCTGGGCAGGGGGGGGTCTGAGGGTTGCTGTGGGCGATCAGGGGGCAGGGGGGGGGAAAATCAGTGTGCTTGGGTGCAGACTAGGGCGGCTGCAGCCTGCCCTGGTGGTCCCTCGGACACTGGGACCACCAGGGCAGGAGGCAGCCAGTATAATAGGCTTTGTATACATTACAAAGCCTATTATACATGCGTGTAGCGGCGATCCGGGTGCTAGTAACCCGCCGGCGCTTCCGAACGGCCGGCGGGTTACAGCGAACGGTGGGCGGAGCCAGTCCCCGGCGGCTGATCGCGTCACGAATGACGCGATCGCCGCATAGCCACTCCCGCAGCCGCCCCCGCCGATGGGCGTATTGCGGTCGTTTGGGCCCGGACTCTGCCGCCGCCTATCGGCTGGGGGCGGTCCTCAAGTGGTTAATGGTTCCACAAGTTAATGGTGAGCGGGGCGGACGCGGCTGCGTGTGTCACAGCATTCACCTACACGCACTGCCTATGTGATTCCGGGCTGGCGTCCTCCACATCGGCATCTACTGGCATTGAAGGACCATACAACGGCATGCTCCTAGGCCTGTCAAGCGGTATGGGCTAAATAGACGGACCCGTGGAACTATTGGTGACTGGGTCACGTGCCTACATGGATATGGGTGAGATCCAATCCTTCTGGCTTGTAAAAAGTGGCTGATAATCCAAGTTCTCACTGCGTTATATGCATGCAGAACTGTTGCAAAGCTAACTTGTGGAACCATTAATCAAGCAATTGCTCAGAGGGCCCCCCATATACAATAACTTTGGCACATGTGTGAATGGTCAATGCGTGCGCAGGCAAATGTGAAGTGTGGCAACGCTATCTATCTGGCCAGATGTAGATTGCCTTAATACTTCTTAAGTCAAGCATATATGTTTGAAACGCAGCCTGCGTTCCATATGCAAACCCGCATCTGTTGTTTTTAAAGGGACCCTGACCTCTAAAAATAAACGAAATTGGTACTTACCTGGGGCTTTCTGCAGCCCACCAAAGGTTGGGAGGTCCCCCGGCGTGGTCCTGGCTCCTCTCCCGGTCCCTCCTCCGCATACCGCACCACGTGTCGGGCTCCCACTTCCTGAACCGGGACGCTCTTCGTCATCACTTCGGCCGCTGCGCGTCATTACAGCGGCCGGCGTGTCAGTACTGCGCATGCGCAGTTAAATCGCGCATGCGCAATACTGTCACGCTGGCCACCGGAGCTCGGAGTCCCTTTAAGGGGGTTTTGGGATAGAATTGATCTGTGGAGAATGTTTGTGAGGGTTGGTGTTTTAAGATTTGATACAATAAAAGTGACTTGGTATACTCTATGAGGCTGTGTGACCCCTGTAAATTTGTTTAATATATGCTATTGATAAAGTTTAGCCCCTTCCCCATATTTAGTGGGAAATCAGCACCAAGCAATCAAAAAAACTGCTTGTCTAATTTTTAGATTATAAAACAGTAAAGATACCAGCCAGCCTCCCAACTCACTTGCACACTATTTTGGCAGTCAGACTTAGCAACTTCCGTTCAGGAAATGCTATTTAAAAAGGAACTGTCACGAAAATCTTAAAATTTAAAACACATTAAAAAAAGAAGTGTATTTACTCCAGAGTAAAATGAGCCATAAAATACTTTTCTCCTATGTTGCTGTCACTTACAGTAAGTATTAGAAATCTGACAGAAGCGACTGATTTTGGGCTAGTCCATCTCTCCATAGGGGATTCTCAGCATGGTCTTTATTCTTTATAAAGGCATTCCCTGAAAAAGATTTAAACAACAATGCTGGGCAGCCTCCCTGCTCGCTGCACGCCTTTTTGGCAGTTGGTCGGAGCAACTGCCATTCACTGAGTGCTTTTAAAAAGAAAGAAAACCCTGAGAACTCCCCTCCCCCCCGTGAGAAGATGGGCTAGTCCAAAATCTGTCGGTAATGTCAGATTTCTACTACTTACTGTAAGTGACAGCAACATAGGAGAAAAGTAATTTATGGCTCATTTACTCTGGAAGAAACATACTTCTTATGGTATATGTTTACATGTATTTAAAATTTTAAGATTTTCGCGACAGAGGTCCATCAAAGCAGAGAAAAGCTTGATCAAAGCAGAGAAAAGCTTGAGAATCCCCCATGAAGAGATGGGCTGGTCTAAAACCTATCGGTTCTGTCAGCTTTTAACTGCTTACTTTTTTCACGATAGTGGTGCTTTAACCTGCCTGGCGTTCTATTAAGATCGCCAGGCAGGCTGCGGGAGGGTTTTTTTTTAATAAAAAAAAAACTATTTCATGCAGCCAACTGAAAGTTGGCTGCATGAAAGCCCACTAGAGGGCGCTCCGGAGGCGTTCTTCCGATCGCCTCCGGCGCCCAGAATAAACAAGGAAGGCCGCAATGAGCGGCCTTCCTTGTTTTGCTTACATCGTCGCCATAGCGACGAGCGGAGTGACGTCATCGACGTCAGCCGACGTCCTGACGTCAGCCGACTCCGATCCAGCCCTTAGCGCTGGCCGGAACTTTTTGTTCCGGCTACGCTGGGCTTAGGCGGCTGGGGGGACCCTCTTTCGCCGCTGCTCGCGGCGGATCGCCGCAGAGCGGCGGCGATCAGGCAGCACACGCGGCTGGCAAAGTGCCGGCTGCGTGTGCTGCTTTTTATTTGAGCCAAATCGGCCCAGCAGGGCCTGAGCGGCAGGCTCCGGCGGTACTGGACGAGCTGAGCTCGTCCAGACCGCCCAGCAGGTTAAAGAGACTCCGTAACAAAAATTGCATCCTGTTTTTTATCATCCTACAAGTTCCAAAAGCTATTCTAATGTGTTCTGGCTAACTGCAGCACGTTCTACTATCACCATCTCTGTAATAAATCAACTTATCTCTCTCTTGTCAGACTTGTCAGCCTGTGTCTGGAAGGCTGCCAAGTTCTTCAGTGTTGTGGTTCTGCTATGAACTCCCCCTTCCAGGTCCCTGTATGCACACTGCCTGTGTGTTAGGATTAGAGCAGCTTCTCTCTGCTCTCTTATCTTTTACAAGCTGGATAAATCGTCCTCTGAGCTGGCTGGGCTTTCACATACTGAAGAATTACAGACAAGGGCAAAGCTGTTTGCAGGAAGAAACGAGCAGCCTGAAACTTCAGTGCATGAGAACAGGGGGAAAGAAACACACAAATGATCTCTTGAGATTCAAAAGGAATGCTGTATACAGCCTGCTTGTGTTTGGATGTATTTTCTATGTGTGGACATACTGTACATCAACCTACTTCCTGTTTTGGTGGCCATTTTGTTTGTTTATAAACAAACTTTTAAAAACTGTTTTTAACCACTTTTAATGCAGCGAGGAGCGGCGAAATTGTGACAGAGGGTAATAGGAGATGTCCCCTAACGCACTGGTATGTTTACTTTTGTGCGATTTTAACAATACAGATTCTCTTTAAACTGTGTACATACGCACTTTTGTCTGGAACTGCTATATGCTGCTCACTACTTTATAAGTACAGGGAGTTTGTCTCTTATCAGCAGGAATCACATTGCAGCCTCTCCCCATCTAGTTGTTAATGCCAGAAAAGCTAATAAAAGTGAAACTAAAAATCCAAATCCCGGAGAGCTGCAGTAATGGCGGGGAAGGGTGACGGCTCGTTTTCTACAGTGATGAGATTCTTCAGTTTCCTCTCTCTGCTGCTCATAGCGCTTGTTATGGCCCATACTCACGAGGGACTTTTGTCGCCTCAACACGCGGCGCGCGCGTGTTGCGGCGACAGGTCGCCCGTGAGTACGGGCCGTTGCACGCGCGCGCACCCCGAACTGTCGCCCGTCGCTCATGTCGCCATGCGATTGAAAGTTTCAATCGCATGGCGACAGTCGCCGCCGCACCTCCGCCGCAACTGTCGCTAGTCCGCGTGAGTACGCGGACTAGCGACAGCAACCTCCATTAAAGTATATGGAGCTTCCGGCGGAGGGAGGAGGAACGTCGGCGACAGCTTCCGCCTCGCCGCTGGTCCCTCTTCCGCGTGAGTACGCGGAGGGACCTGGCGAGGAGCTGTCGCCGGCCTGTCGCCCACACGCTCACGTGTGCTGGCGACAGGCAACATTTGCAGCCCGTGAGTACGGGCCATTAGAGCTGGTAAGTGCCCTGATTATTATAGGTGAATGCAGAATGCAATATGTGACTGTGTCTGACTGAGATACGTCTGCTTTAGCTTATGTGCTATAAGCAGATTGCTTGACAGCTCAAAGAGGGAAAAAAATGTTTTCTGTACTATGTTAGTCAAGAAAATAAGAAAAAAAATAAATTCATGTTCTAGTTATGAAACTTCCATAATGCAGTGTTTAGAGACCTCAGGGTGCTTTCAGTAAATGGTAAAATAACATTGTTGTGAACAGGGAGCGCACAGCAATTATTGTTTAAAGTACAACTGTAAGGAGAGGGATATGGAGGCTAGAGTCATTATTTCTTTTTAAATAATACCAGTTGCCTGGCAGCCTTGCTGGTCTACTTATAGAAAAAGTCAATTGTATGAAAAACGGTATCTCAGGTCTAGATATACCTGCACATTGGCCGGTGCCAAGTCTCAGCTGGACTGCCCGTACAGCTCGTAAAGCATCAATAGTAGAAAAGAGACGGCACACCACTGGCTCTGCAAAATTGCTGTGTATTGGCGAACAAAACACTACATGTTACGGATCATTGATCCTTCATCAGGTGTATAACAACAGTGAAATGTGTACAACCACATATAAATACACAATCAGGTGTGGCCCACCACACCCTACTCAGCTCCACCCACCAAAACATTTAACCATTTAAACATTTAACCCCCTGGTCCATAGCGCATAATGTCCATGAGGATATATCACATTAATGTAAACAAAACTGGTCAAATGGCACTCCAATTTGGCTACCAAAAAACTTCCATCAAAACTGACCGTACTTTCTGGCACTTCCCCTCAAGGACTGCCACAGAACCACCAGTGAACAAACATGGGGTTATAAGTACTAAATATACCAATCCATCGACTACCAAACATATGGTCTACAAGACATCCTATGCGTTGCCCACTATAAAAAGCATATAAATTAAAACATGTTATAAAAAACATTTATAGAAAACATTTATAGGAAACATTTAAGGGGCAGTCTTTCGTTCATGCCTCTTGGAGTCACTACATCCAGCATGTGGATCCACCTTGCCTCCCGTTGTTTTAGCAATTTCTCACGGTTTCCCCCTCTCTTCGAGGTGGCTACAGCCTCCAACACACACCACCTTAATTGGGCAGCATTATGACCCGCAGCAAAAAAATGCCTAGCCACTGAGGTGTCGTAACTTTTTCGTTCTCCCTCAGCATATCTAGTAATGGCCCTTTTGTGTTCTTGTATGCGGGTCCTAACTGCTCTGGTCGTTTCTCCCACATACATGAGTCCACACGGGCACTTCAACCCGTATACCACCCATGTAGTGGAACAATAATGTCTACCTTTGATGGGGACCTCATGACCTGTGTGTGGGTGACCAATTCTCTTCCCCCTAATGATGCCACTGCACACATTGCAATTGAGGCATGGGTACGTCCCCGCCCTCCCTGTGGTTGTATTAGCATCATTGGGGGAAGTATCAGTGCGTCTCACCCTGTCATAAACAGTCCTACCCCTTCTTAAGGAAAAAAGGGGTTCCTCACTGAATAATGACCCTAACTCCCTGTCGTTTCTCAACATAGGCCAGAATCTCCGTACTGATTTCTTAATCAACTCCGTGTTTTTGCCCAGATTCATAACAAAAGGGACCCCTTTCTGTTGCCTAGTGTGAACATTGCTTGTTAGCAGGGTAGACCTACTTATTGCCCTTACATCATTGTTGACCCTAGCAAGATGGCGTGTGTTGTAGCCTTTCCGTGCAAACTTGGCGGTCAACTCTTGACCAGCCTTCAAAAAATCTTCATCTCTAGTGCAGATACGTCTGGCCCTGAGGAACTGCCCCCTTGGTATTGCTTTAACCACATGTCTTGGGTGATGGCTATCGGACCGCAATAAATTATTGCGGTCTGTGGGCTTCCGAAACAACTTAGTAACGAACCGACGATCGACGACCTTGAGAGACACATCCAAAAAATTTATAGCGTCCCTAGCCACTTCAAGCGAAAATTTAATCGTCGGGTGCATCGTGTTGGCCTCGTTAACCATCTCATGGAGCATTTCCTCAGGGCCCCTCCATAGGAGTAACACATCATCGACAAAACGATAGTATTGGTATATATATCTATTGAATTTTGGATTGCACAAGAACATAGTGCGCTCCAGTGATTCAACAAATATATTGGCGACAGAGGGAGCAGCCGGGGATCCCATGCTTGCCCCTTGGCGCTGTACATAAAAATCATTATGGAACCTGAAATAATTGGATTTGAGAATGAGTTCCAGACAATCTAGTAGAAAATATACCATTCTATTGGAGAGACTGGTTTCAAGTAGCTTGTCCTCAATGACAGTAATAGCCTCATCCTGAGGTATTGCCGTGAAGAGGCTTTGGATGTCAAGGCTGCAAAAGATTGTCACTTGGTACCTCATTCAATGCCTCCAGCCTCACCAACAAGTCAGTGGTGTCTTTTAGGCAGTGAGGAAATGAATTGGCAATACTTTGTAAATGCATATCCAAAAAACCTGCTAAGGGGTATAATAGCGACCCCCTACTGGACACAATCGGGCGTCCGGGGGGATCAGTAAGCTGTTTATGGATTTTCGGCAACAAGTATAACAGAGGTATGCTGGGATGCTCTACTGTCAGGCTCTTGGCCAACTTGCTGTCAATCACCTCATCCTCCACAGCGGCAGATAATAAACGATCAACCTTTCCTTTTACTGTTACAGTAGGATCACTGTCACATTTAGTATAGTGTAATTCATTCTGTACCTGCTTGAAACCCTCTCTCAGGTAACTACTAGTGTCCTGTATCACAGTAGCCCCTCCCTTGTCTGCCTTAGTGATCATAATGTCAACATTATCAGCTAACCGCTTCAGGGCCACACTTTGATTTGCAGTTAAGTTGGGATGGCTAAATTTGCTAATGTCCCAGTTTCTGGTGATTTCTTGTCTAACCGCTTTTTCAAAGTTATCAATAGCTGGAAATTGTTCCTCTGGAGACCAATCCGAACGCTGTGTGTACCTGGATAATCTATTGTCAGTCCCGCTCTCAGGCATGTCATCTTTGAAAAAGGCCTTCAATTTCAGCCTCCTTATGAACCTAAACCAGTCCACTTCCCACTCAAACATGCTGTCAAGATGAGTAGGCACAAACCCCAATCCTTTCTCCAATACCGACAATTCCACTGGGTCAAGGTTGTAAGAGGAAATGTTAATGATGTTGCTCACCTGGTCTAGGTTCGTTTCCTCAACTGGTAATAGTCCCTCTGTTGTCGTGCACTCGATCTGCTTGGGGCTGAACTGCCTCCTCTTTGCCCTGCATCTTCTGACGCGCCCCCTGTAGTGGGAGCGCGGGCCTCTCGAAAATCCTGCTGGTCAGAGTCGTCAGTCATGGACTCTGCTGTATCCCATCCTCCTCCATATCGGCTTGCTCGTGCTGCCCCTCTGCCGCCTCGCGGCTTGCCTCTATTCCGGGTTCCTCTGCGGCGATATCCGTATCTCTGCCTGGAGACAGGAAGTGCGTCTGCTCTGCCCCGTCCGCCCGGATACACTGCGCTCCCGGAACCAATGTGTTGGTTCCCCTCAGCGTCCTCTCCGGAAACTCCTCTTGGCATGGGGACCACACTGCGCACTCTCCTCCTCTCCTCTTTCCAGGAATAGACGCGGTCCGCGCTGTAGTCGTCGGCATCGCGTTTCAATTTCATCTGTTTCCTTGCGACCAGAGTGCGGAAGAGTGCTTCATGGAAGCAAACATATTGTTAATATCCTGTGCTTTCAAATGAGCTTATCTGCCATGGCAGTCTGCTGACCTGGGGGGGAGATCAGATTACAACTTGTGATTAGACACAAATTAGGGGAAATTAAACACGCTAAACTCTCTAAATAGATGCAGGGTGCATTTATCTCAGTTTTCCGCCTGTCCTGTGCAAAAGTTCAGGTCAATTTACTGTAACATGTTGCCTTCAGACTGA